>NC_134356.1:211942627-212007627 GCF_048569485.1 Anomaloglossus baeobatrachus | reverse complement strand
CCTTCATTGCTTCCTCCCATTTCAGCAAGTACCCCATCAACCCCTCGAATTTTGAATTTAGCTGCCTATTTGACTTAGATGACTGAATGTCAATAGGTCGTCATCTATGGAAACAACACAGCAGCTTTCCTCTAATGTGTATGGTCAGTGTACGCCCTTGATGATTGCTATCCAACGCCCGAATTCTGCACATAACACTTATTTGGCCTCGCTTAATCCTTACGTGCAATTTTTCTTTTGACTGGCAAAGGTTTTCGATGGAGGGGAGGCTTGCGTCTCTTTTTCGGTAAAATACTTTCTTGTAGTTCCTGAAAAACAAGATAAAAAAAAAACAAAACATCTTTTCAATATAATAAAAGCCTACAAGGTGAAGAAAGCTATTATTTACGAAGAATTGCACTAGTCATAAAGAATAGTACATGTCTGAAGTGAAATACATTTCAGGAAAATAATATTTAAATATGTCACTATGTTTCCACGGCAACCATATAGCTTTGCAAAAGTTATACAAGCAAAACAAGCAACAAAGTCAGAAAAGCAGTATATGCGGAACTCAAAAGCCATTATATACCGAGGCGGAATTAATGACTGCTGATTACAAGATGGAAAGACTGCCATTGCCTCTAAACTGAAAGGGTACGTATATTATTACTTATAATATGCCGGAAAATCATTCTACCGCTGCCAAGATGTCAGGGTTATCTAAGGAAAGATAAATGATACCCCCCGCTATCATGCCGTATAATCATGACCGGGATCAGCAAACCGATGGGGACTTGCTGGCCAGTAATCTGGGAAAAGAATTTTCGTCGAGGGTCTTTTTCACTGTCCTGGAGTAATGTTATGCTGTAGATGTGCACGTGACCACTGCAGACACTCACCGGCCCCAGTGGTCTTGTATCCGACATGTGGGCATCACGGCAGAGGCCAGTGATTGGCTGCAGAGGTCACATGCACACGTTCAGTGACTGCTACTGGAATAGCTGGGGAAAAAAAACCATTGGATTAAAGGGAGTTTGTCATTAGGTTTTTGCTCCCCCAACTGACAGCAGCGTTACATAAGAGCAGAGACCCTGATTCCAGCGATGTGTCACTTACTGAGCTGCTTGATATCATATTGATAAAATTGCTGCAGACCTACCGGCTCTCTGAATGCTGAGCTCTGTATAACCCCGCCCCCACACCACTGATTGGCAGCTTTCCTTGTACATCAGTGGTATATATGATGGACAAACATGGCAACAAGTTTTCTAATTATGATCTTCTGCTGATACAACTGTGATTTTATCAGAACCACACTAAGCAGCCCAGTAATGGACATGTCACTGGAATCAGGATCTCTGCCCCTACATTATCCTGCTCTCAGATTAAGTGGTGAAAAACTGGTGACATATTAGCTTTAAAGCTATGTGCCCACGGGGGATGTGTCCTGGTGATATAGCTGCAGGACATTCCGCAGGAGCTCCCAGAAATCCGCAGCACAACTTTTGTCTGTTTCCATCCTGTGGTTTTATTGCGGAATGTCCTGCGGATATGCTGCGGTCATTCTGGATTGAGGATACAGTACCATGGCTTCAGCACTGCATCCTCAATGCAGAAAAAGTGCTGCAGTGATCGGGGCGTTCATACTTGCCTCCATCACGCAGCACTTCACTTTCTGGCTGTGTCTGTCTGCACATTGTAGGAGAAGGTGGGCGGGCCTGAACTAGCTCCGGCTGTCACATGACCGAAGCTCGTGCAGGCCCCGCCCACCTCCTGTTTCCTGCTCCTGGCTCCACCGCCGTCCTCTGCACTGGAGGAAGTGACTCTGGTGTCTGCTATCAAGGCAGGTAAGTATGGGACCCTGTAGAGGAATCCGCAGGAATAATTCACATGCTGCAGAATTTTCCGCAGGGAAATTCGCATTCTTTCCGCTGCGGAAAAAAACGCAGCATGGGCGCACAGCAGTTCCAAAATGCCATAGAAATGGCTGGGGACTCGCTGTAGTGTGGATTTTTGAAAAATCTGCGAAATTCCACGAATTTTCTGCAGTGTGGGCACATTGCCTAAAGGTACATATCACCAGGTTTTTGCTACCACATCTAAGAGCAGCATAATGTAGGGGCAGAGACATTTCACTTACTGGGCTGCTTAGTGTAGTTTTTTATAAATCATTGTTTTATCTGCAGGAGATTATCATGGGAGGACTAGTAAACCTGCTGCCATATAGTCCTCCATATTCATGAGCTCTGTATAATCCCACCACAGATGTATGCTTTCATTTTTGCTTAGTCTTGTTTAAGAACCTATATTTGATAAGAAAAAAAATTAGAAAACACCTTTATTTCTCTGACTTGCCGACTGCTTTGCCCACCCAGAGTAGAGCCAACTCTGCTTTCCTGCCACTGCTTCTGACCTCTGTTGACAAGACGCAGCCATAACGCCACAATTACAGTGCACAATACCTTTGCAGCCAATCACTAAATTAAGGAGAACCTGCCACCAGGCTTTCCCCCATATAAAGGACAGCCAACAACTGTAAGCCCTTATAGCTTTTATTATACTCCTCTATGGGGCGTTCCTGTCCGATGGGGGTCTCGGGTTTTGATCTGGCACCTCCTCTCTACTTACAATCGCCACCCTGCTTTATGAGGATGATATGTCCTACAGCATCCACACAGTGTGCGTCATCGTGTTCCTGCGCAGGCACACTTCTGTCTGTCCTGCTGAGGGCAGCATAAAGTACTGTAGTGAGCATGTGCGGGGAAAGGCCAGAGAACGCCCGTGCATGCACACTATAATACTTTGCTCTGCCCTCAGCCGGGCCGGAAGAAGTGCGCCTGCGCAGGAGGATACTGTGTAAATGACTTAGAATGAGTCATCCACATAAAACATGGCGGTGATCGCAGGTGGAGAGGAGGCGCCGGATCAAAACTTGAGACACTCATCACACCGGATTGCCCCGCAGGAAAATATATATAAAAAAAGGTAAAAGGCTTACAGAGCAGATTGGGGACATACAGTTGAAACCAGAAGTTTACATACACTATATAAAAAGACAAATCTGCAGGTTTTTCTCACCATCTGACATGAAATCAGAATAAACCTTTCCCGTTTTAAGTCAATTAGGAACCAAAATTATTTATATTTGCCAAATGCAGAATAATGAGAGGGAGAAAATTGTAAGGCATTTTTATTACTTTTGGCAAAGTCAAAAGTTTCCATACACTAAAGCCCGCTTTACACGCTACAATATATCTTACGATGTGTTGGCGGGGTCACGTCGTAAGTGACGCACATCCGGCATCGTAAGGTACATTGTAGTGTGTGACAGCTACGTGCGATTGCGAATTAACGGTAAAACGTTCATCGCACGCACATCGTTCAACTCCTAAAAATTGAACGTCAAATTGTTCATCGTACCCGGGGTAGCGCACACCGCAGTGTGTGACACCCCGGGAACGATGAACAGATCTTACCTGCCTCCAGCGGCACCCGGCCAGCAATGCGGAAAGAAGAAGGTGGGCGGGATGTTTACGTCCCGCTCATCTCCGCCCTCCGCTTCTATTGGCCGGCTGCCGCGTGACGTCGATGTGACGCCGAACGTCCCTCCCACTCCAAAAAGTGGATGTTCGCCGCCCACATCGACGTCGTATGGAAGGGTAAGTACGTGTGACGGGGGTTAATCGTTTGTTCAACAAATTGAACGTGCCGCACATACGATGGGGGCGTTGCAAATCGCATACGATATCGTATGCAAAATCGTAACATGTAAAGCAGGTTTAAGAGTACTATGCCTTTAAACAATATGGGACAGCCCATATGATAATGTCATGTCTTTGGAAACTTCTGGTTTATTGGCAACATCTGAGTTAATTGGAGACACACCTGTGGATGTATTTTAATGCACACCTGAAACACACTGCTTCTTTGTGTAGCATCATGGGAAAGTCAAAAGAAATCGGCCAAGATCTCAGGAAGAGAATTATGAACTTGCACAAGTCTGGATCATCCTTGGGGGCAATTTCCAGATACCTGAAGGTGCCTCGTTCATCTGTACAAACAGTTATACGCAAGTACAAACAAGATGGGAATGTCCAGCCTGATCATAAAGCTCAGGAAGGAGATGGGTTCTGTGTACCAGAGATAAACATGCTTTGGTCAGACATGTGATATCATCCCCAGAGCAAAAGCAAAAGACCTTATGAAGATGCTGGTGGAAGCTGGTAAGATTGTGCCATTATCCATAGTGAAACGAGTACTATATCAACATGAGCTGAAAGGCCACTCTGCCAAGAAGAAGCCATTACTCCAAAAGAAACATAAAAAGCCAGATTAATGTTTGCAAATGCACATAGGAACAAAGACCTTAATTTTTGGAGACATGTCCTGTGGTCTGACAAAACTAAAACTGAACCGTTTTGCCTTAATGACCATTGCTACATTTGGAGGAAAAAGGGAGAAGCTTTGAAGCCTAAGAACACCATCCCAACTGTGAAACACGGGGGCGTCAGCATTATGTTGTGGGGTTGTTTTGCTGCAGGAGGGACTGGTGCACTTCACTAAATAGATGGAATCATGAGGAAAGAAGATTATGTGGCAATACTGAAGCAACATCTGAAGACATCAGCCAGGAACTTAACGCTTGGGCGGAAACGGGTCTTCCAAATGGACAATGATCCGAAGCTGGTTACAAAGTGGCTTAAGGATAACAGTCAATATTTTGGAGTGGTCATCACAAAGCCCTGATCTCAGTCCTATTGAAAATTTATGGGCAAAGCTGGAAAGTCAGGTGCAAGTAAGGCAATCTACAAACATGGCTCAGTTACACCAGTTCTGTCATGAAGAATAACCCCAAATTCATAGTCATTCAAGTTATACAGTTTAAGGGAACTTTCTGCTCACCTGTCCCTGGCATTGCTGTCCATGGTGCTGATCTACTGTCTCTGGTCCTGCCAACTCCCCGCTGCTGCTTCCGGCCCGCAGTGGAGTGAATATTCGTGAGCATAATGAGCGGGGGTCGGAAGAAAGTGACAGCAGCGGCAGAGACAGCAGCGCTGGAGAGGGTGAATATAGAAGTTCTTTTTATTCCACAGGCACATGTGTTTTCTCCGGTGCGTGTCACATGGATCAGATCCGTGCAGTCCGTGTGCAGTCTGCGTGACACCCGTGATGTCGTATAAAAACGGACATGTCTATGTGTGGAGCACACGGTCACACATATGCTCCACGCGGACACACGGTTCATGGCAAAACACGCACGTGAGCGCAGACCCATTGATTTTAATGGGTCTACGGCACGTGAGGAAACGGAGCAAACACGTACCAGAGATACGGATATATGAAGAAGGCCTAAATGTAAGCATACATGAGCTAATGAAAGCGTTCATTTGGACATGTAGTTTTTGATATGTCTTCTGGACATTTTTTGAAGCACTGACTGCACTCCCAAATTAGTTGAAAGTCAGATCTGCACAAGTTGTTCCCAAAAACTGAATTATGTCCTCACCTAGAGTTGAAGCAAATGCTCCAGACTATATAAATAAAGCAACACAAGGCCACTGATTTGGAGAAGGGGGTGTTATACTATCCTTATTAAATTTAATATAGCATAACCAGAATACTGTGAATTCTGGCGAAATATCCCTAGGTAATTCAAAAGCAATATAAGAAAACTTCAATCTTCAACTGGAAGGAAAAAAAGAAAAAGACTTTCTGATAAACGTGGGGCAATGGTGCCACCTTGAGGCCACCTGGCTTACTTTACCCTGCTGGCACTGTGATATTGGAATTCCGGATGGCTTCTCTGCCATGCTCGGGCTTCTCATTTCTTAAATGGCACAGCTGCCTTCCTGTGTTTATCATTTAATGAATAAGAAATTTAATAATTGCTCTTGCAGTCATTAAAATGCAAACAGGGCTTACTGAGTACATGCATTTTCTCCCCAGAAGCTCCCAAGTGCTCCTTTAGCACATTTCATATGCTTAGCAGTTTCCCTACTCTCGTACATCAACCCAACTCCTACAGGATTCCTGCTATAAACGGCACAGCTTTCAGATTCTGCAGTTCTTAATCATCTGTGTCGATGGAAATGCAATAGCTGCTTAAAGCGATACACACGGCTAAGCAGACAGGGCTGGGCTTCTACAGGGAGCACCACGTGGACGGAGAAGAAATCATTCCTAGGAGGAGTAGAACACGCTCTGAATGTGCCGAGAAAACAAGACGGATCCTACATTCCAGCCACAACAACACAATTCTGGTCAGGCCCACGCATTTCTAAGCTTCTCTACTCTAGAATTATTTATTCCCACCTAGGTAGTCAGCAAATCTTCTGAAGGACTGTCAGATCTGTAATCACCGGCAGCTCTCTGACCATGCTTAATGGTTATCGGTGTCACCCAACAACATCGCAGGATGCTGCCTCAAGAGCCGTCAGGGTCTGTGGACATGACTGGTTATGGAAAACACTTGTGTTCTCTCGTAAAATAACAATTCCAGAACGTGAAGGGGTTAAAAGTAAACAATCAACAATTTTTGCTATGCAATCTGAAATTAGCAAGATGTAGAGGCCAAGAGTCTGATTCCAGCGACGTATCACTTACTAGTCTACATAGTGCCATTTTGATACAATCACTGTTTTATCTGTTGCAGTTCTAGCAGGTCTCTGAATGTTGAGCTCTGTATAACACTCCCCCACCACCACTGATTGGCAGATTTCTGTGTACATTGTACACGGGGAGAAATCTGCTAATCAGTGGTGTGGTGGGGTTACACAGAGATCAACATTCAGAGAACTGCTAGAACTGCAGCAGATAAAGTAATTTTATCAAAAGGACAGTAAGTAGCCCAGTAAGTCAGCTCTCAGATGGGGTAGTAAAGACATGGTGATGGACGCCTTTGCGCTCCATCCACTTGTATCCTGTGTATATTTTGTACCCCTACACTAAGTAAAGACTTCTGTAGTAATGGTATAATGTTTAATACAAGAAACCCATTTAGAGGAGGTCCCATTGAGGCAACAATTTCATCAAATTGTGCGCTAAAACTCCCACATATAAAGCAGTGCAGATTTGTTGCTTGTCTTCCTTTAAGCCCGCTTTACACGCTACAATGTATCTTACGATGTGTCGGCGGGGTCACGTTGTAAGTGACGCACATCCGGCATCGTAAGGTACATTGCAGTGTGTGACAGGTACGTGCGATTGCGAATGAACGGTAAAACGTTCATCGCATGCACGTCGTTGAATCCTGACGAATTGTACGTCGGGTTGTTCAATGTTCCTGAGGTAGCACACATCGCAGTGTGTGACACCCCGGGAACGATGAACAGATCTTAGCTGCCTCCCGCGGCTCCGGCCGGTAATGCGGAAGGAAGGAGGTGGGCGGGCTGTTTACATCCCGCTCATCTCCGCCCCTCCGCTTCTATTGGCCGGCTGCCGTGTGACGTCGATGTGACGCCGAATGTCCCTCCCACTCTAGGAAGTGGATGTTCGCCGCCCAGAGCGAGGCCGTATGGACGGGTAAGTATGTGTGACGGGGGTTAATTGTTTGTGCGGCATGTTCAACAAATTGAACGTGCCACACATGAGATGGGGGCGTTGCAAATCGCATACGATATCGTATGCGAAATTGCAACGTGTAAAGCAGGCTTTAGGCTGTGTCCGCACTTTGCGTTTTCACCTGCGTTTCTGCAGCGTTTTGAACTGCAGCGTTTTCATGACAAAAGGCATGCGTTTTGATTTTCCATGATAGTCTATGGTAAATGTTGATTTCCTGTCCGCACTTTGCGTTTCTAAACGCTGCGTTTAATTTGCATAATTTGTGGCAAAATCCATCAAAGAAGCAGCATGTCAATTGTTTTTGCCATTTCTGCAGCGTTTTGCTAACATTGAAGTCAATGAGAAGTAGCAAAAAGCAACAAACATCAAAATTCCAGCGTTTTACCTGCTTTTTTAGCTGCAGAAACACTGCGTTTTTTACTTAAAAAACGCATGCTTTTCTGACATTAAAATAATGGAATCATTTACACACACACATCATCCGACAATTAAATTTAAGAAAATTATGATTTTATTGCTATTTTAGCAATAAATATTATATTACCGCTATAATTTCATGAAATATAACCATTTTCTTTAATAATTCAACAAATATATATGTTTTGCTTTTTTTTTTCATTCTGTTTGACTGTTTAAACTTTATTTAGCAGTGTCTTGAAGTTCAAAACGCATCTGTCAAAACGCAAGGGAAAAAGCATGTAAATAGCGCTGAAAACGCATCTTTGGCTAAATCGATTAAAGCCAAAATGTGTGTTTAGAACTGCAAGTAGGACGACGCAAAGTGGGGCCCTAGCCTTACATAGCCACAATAGCTTGCATAGTAGTCCGAGTGGAGCAACCTGCAAATGTGTCAGTCTAGTACAGATTACACATACACGAAAGTGCGGGCATCATACATGACAACTAAATCACTACATGTTTTTTCAGTACAAATGCTCACTGCTCATCTGGAATCAGCTCCTATTAATATGAACTGTAGCTGATCTGCAGTACCTGGAAGCAGTGGCTACACATTAAATGGGGCTGTGCTGCTCAGCTCTGCTCACTGCCTACATCTGGCCACCACCGGAGCTAATAATAAGTCATCAACGGTAATGTCACGTCCTCACCAGAGTCCACTCCTGTGACTTCTGCGCCAGTCACCAGGCGCCGCCATATTCCCGCCATGGAAGGTGCAGGTGATAGGAGAGGAGTTGGTGTCAGTGGCTCTGTTGGGCCCAGGCTCCACTCATCCACTAAGCTGGGTTTTCCTGGGACCTGCAGTACGACTGGCTGACTGTAGGTGGCATATGTCTTACAGCTGAAGTTACCACCATTCAGCTTCAGCCAATGGGAAGACACCACACCCTTCTAATTCCCCCTCTTGTCTGCTGGTCACTGCCAGAGAGATAGTTTTGTATTCCTGCTTGTGTCTAGTTCTCACTCTGTTCTCACCATTGATCCCTGTGTTTTGACCCCTGCCTGCCGTTTTTGTACCTCGCAGCAATCTCCAGTTTGACCTTAGCCTGATTTCCTGACTACTCTCCTGCTTGCCGTTTTTGTACCTGGCTGCAATCTCCGTTTTGACCTTAGCCTGATTTCCTGACTACGCTCCTCACTGCTGATTTTGTCCCGTTTTGTGCCTCCTGGTTTGGACCCTGCCTGACGACCACTCTGACCCAGATTGCAGCCTTCCATAGGCGGCGATCTCATGGACCTAGTGTAATTCCAAATCCCTGTACAGGGGTTAAATGGTTTACGGGTTTTTGCGATCCTGACAACTTGGTGGCTAGCCCTAATCTGTCCGTGACAGCCATGCCGAGTCTGTGGTCAATGGCAGACGTTACAGGTAACCAACATTATATGGCCAGACAACCCCTGGGCAAAGAAAGACACTTGTATCAAATGATAGAACACATCATGTAAGTAAAGAAGCAGGTCTTCCATATGAAAGGTATGTAATGCTAATCAAATTATTTCACATCTTTTCACATATTGTCGGCTTTCCATGAAGTTAATTAAGCATTAAACCTCCTTGTTAACAGATGGGTATGAGGTAGAACGACAATTTATTGTAATTTTTCTGTTATATAACAAGTGTAGTCTAACACCTTTCATTTTCAATGCAAAAAAAACAAAGGCGTTAAACAGTCTCATTGATAATTTGGGAGACACATAAACCCTTCTGGAGTAGTCAGATGAAAGATGACATAGGAAGCATGTAATACAAATGTATTAAGATGAACATCTGCTCCACCAAGCAAGATACAAATGCTGGAAATTAAGTGGAATCTGTCTTCGAGCGTTTTACTTTGAAGCACAAATCAGGTGTGAGTAATCCTATCGGACTACAGAAGGTAGCTCATAAGCCCTCAATCCTTCTGCTAAATGTGACTTAGCCTAGAACTTCTCAAGCCTGGCACTTTAGACTAACCGGTCGTGTGCACACGAGAACCCACACCATCTCCAGCCATTACAGTGGAACCTTGCTTAACGAGAACAATCCGTTCTGGGAGTGTGCTTGTTAATCAAGTTACTCATTCAGCAGAGCAAGATTTCCCATAAGAAATCATTGCAATGCAGACAATTCCTTCCACAATGTGTTAAATGTCCCATCCTGGTCCCCTATTCTGTCATTCCACACACACACAAACACACGCACATATTATATGCTCACCTTACCTTCCATTCCATCGCCGGTCTCCTGGGACTTGATGTTCTCCGGTGCAGGCCGTGTATCGGGTAACCATAACGACGAGGGCGGAACTTCCTGCCAGAGCGCTGACGTCAAAGGCAGAGACGCTTGCCTCTGATTGGCCAGTGCGCTGCCTTTGAGTAGCGGTGACAGGAACCAGGAAGTTCCTGCTTCGTCGCTATGGATGCTGATGCCTGGAGTGGCGTGGAGTGAAGCGGAGAGGCACGGCGCACTACAGGACCCAGGAGACCGGCGATGAAACGGAAGGTACACATATTATATGCTCACCTTACCTTCCGTTCCACTGCCGGCCTCATGGTGCTTGTAGTTCGCCGTGATGTACCCGGGAACTACAAGAACCATGAGCCCGGCGGTGGAACAGAAGGTAAGGTGAACATAATACTGTATGTGTGTGTGCGTGCGTGCCTGTGTGTGCGTACATGTGTGTGTTTATGTGGACTGCAAGTGCGAGTCAGAGCGCGGTAGATGTACGGAACCGGAAGTGTGTGCAGGGAGGATTTCGCTTGTACAGCAAAGCTTTCCCGTAAAGAGAGTTACAAATTTACAGAAAGCTTTGCTTGTTAAGCGAGGTTCCACTGTATATCACTTGTATCCAGCATCTGTTCAGCGCTTTTCTCTTGGCACAGAGGGAAACGAGGCACAATGACGTGTCCCTTAAAAAGTCCACATAGAAAGAGGGGCTCGGGCTCCCCTCTCTAGAACATGAAGGACATTATACATCAGTACCGAAGAGAGTAGCCATGAGTTTAGCACTGGAGTGGGAAAAGATATGCACGCTCTGCTGAGACTTCATGTGTTTTCGATGAGCACTAGATATCTGTCAGTAGCTTATGTCCCAAAGACTAAGCAATGAAATGTCAATTGCACAATACTTACAGTATATCATTAAAGTGAGTACACCCCTCACATTTTTGTAAATATTTTATTATATCTTTTTATTAGAAAACACTGAAGTGATGACCCTTTGATACAATGTAAAGTAGTCAGTGTACAGCTTGTATAAGGGTACATGCCCACGATCAGGACACGCTGTGTCCTGGATGCGGCCGGTCCTGACCTGCAGGAGACCCATGATCCGGGCTCAGGCGCTGCGGTCTCCCTCTTCTGTTCTCCCTGCAAAGAACGCTTCTGACTCCGCAGGAAAACAATTAAAATGCTGTGGCTCGGAAAGCCATCAGTGTTTGCTGTGGAAAAAAAAAAAGTACAGTGGGCACGGGATTTCTAGAAATTCCATCCACTATGCTTGTATTGTACACCGTAGCGTTTTGGACGCAGCTGAAACATGCTGCATCCAAAATGCTGTGAACACTGACTGTGGCCACGCAGCCTAACAGTGCAAATTTGGTGTTATCCTTCACACTTTCTCATAATGGTCATTGGAAGATCAACGTGGCACCTCATGGGAAATAATTCTGTGAGGATAAAAGAAAAATAAAAAATTTTTTGCTCTACATAAAAATGGCCTAGGCTATAAGTAATTGCCAACACTCTGAAACTGAGCGTCAGCATAGTGGCCAAGACTATACAGCAGCTTAACAAACAGGGCTGTGGAGTCGGCGTCGTGGAGTCGCTGTTGGTATAAAACTGACCGACTCCAACTCCTAAAACATTTAATAAATTGGGTGCAGCGGTTCAATGCAGTATGTGATGAATAATTTTTCATAAAAATGTGGGAAAGTTATGAAATGTCCTATACATATCTGTTCTATTCCTGATCGAAGAATCTAGGCTTTTAGTTGAGATGAATCTGTGCTGCACGTCAGCTACATGATATAAATAGTGAAGCTCCTCATCTACAGATAAGGGTAAAAGCAAAGACAAAGAATGCCTCCAATCATCTCACCACTGCTAGAGACTTTAGGCTATGTGCCCACGGGAGCTTCCTCCTGCGGATTTTGCCGCGGAAAACCTGCGGATTTACCTGGATTTTCCAGATAAATCCGCAGGTTTCAGCATGTACAGACACTCCCCATTTTATCCTATGGGACATGGGGAGTGTTTGTGTTCACGTTGCGGAATGTGCGGCTGCGGAATATCCTGCGGATATCCCACAGCCGCACATAACTGCATGTCAATTATTCCTGCGGATTTACCTGTAGTAATCCCGGCGCTCCACTATGGAGATAGAGGCTTATCTGCCTTGATCGCAGACCCCCGTCACTTTCTTCCGATGCATAGGACGTCACGGCAGTGGAGCTAGGAGCAGGAGGTGGGCGGGGCCTGCACGAGCTCCAGTCATGTGACAGCCAGAGCTAGTTCAAGCCCGCCCACCTCCTGCATAGTGCAGACGCTGACGGCCGGACAGTGAAGTGCTGCGTGATGGAGGTAAGTATGAACGCCCCGATCACTCCAGCATTTGTTCTGCATTGGGGATGCAGTGCTGAAGCCATGGTACTGTATCCTCAATGCAGAATGACCGCAGGACATTCCGCAAATAAACCGCAGCATGGAAACAGACAAAGTTGTGCTGCGGATTTCTGGGAGCTCCTGCGGAATGTCCTGCGGATATAACCGTGGGACACTTTCCCCCGTGGGCACATAGCCTTAGGGCGGCTTAATATCGCACATGCGATGTCGGTGGGGTCAAATCGAAAGTGACGCATTTCCGGCGTCACTTTCGAGATCGTAGTGTGTAAATGCTAGATGATACGATTAACGAGCGCAAAAGCGTCATTATCGTATTATCATTGCAGGCTCCGACTTTTTCATAATTATGCTGCAGCGACAGGTACGATGTAGTTCCTTGCTCCTGCGGCTGCACACATCGCTGTGTATAATGCCGCAGGAGTGAGGAACATCAGCTTACCTGCCGCCGGCGGCTATGCGGAAGGAAGGAGGTGGGTGGGATGTTTACATCCTGCTCATCTCCGCCCCTCCGCCGCTATTGGCCGCCTGCCGTGTGACGTCGCTATGACGCCGCACAACCCGCCCCCTTAGGAAGGAGGCGGGTCGCCGGCCAGAGCGACGGTCGCAGGGCAGGTGAGTGCATGTGAAGCTGGCGTAGCGATAATTTTCGCTACGCCAGCTATCACAAGATATCGTACCTGCGACGGGGGCGGGGAATATCGCGTGCGACATCGCAGCATCGGCTTGCGATGTCGCAACGTGCAAAGCCCGCCTTAGAGTGAACAGTAATGTAGGATTAAGGTAAGTACTTCTTAAAGTAAGTCTAAACTTTCAATGAACAGCAACATGATCCTTTAGAAATAGATCTTGGTGAAGCTGCTTCACGTCTCTTTCCTATTTATCACATGCGCAATGTTGTGCACACGCTGCAGCCGGCAATAAGAGATAGTCTGTAAGAGGGACATGCTGGAACTCTGATTGGCAAAGGGAGCAAATTGGTTATTGCTGCCAGAACCCCTAAAATTGATTCCATCTTGAAGAGACGTGCCGGAAAAGGGGCATTTGTCGATCAAACCACTTGGTGGGGCAACACTTATTTAATGACTGAGCGATTGCTTGAGCTGAAATCCTTTCTTGTAAACATGGCCAACCTCCAAGTAACACTGAATGAAAGTCAAATGACACAGGTGGCTGAAGTGAAGGAATTGCTTCATCACCCATTTACAGTGACTAAAAAAATTACTCCTGGCATATTCATAAATCAGTGGAAGAACTTGCCTGTTCCAAACAGGAGGTTTAGTCCCATATGACATTGCTGCTTCAATGAAACGGAGAGGGACAGTGCTAATAGAAAATAAAATTCTTCTGGCAGCTGTGTATGTGGACCCAAATCATCGTATTTTGCTGAATGATCAACAGCTTACTAAAGGAAAAGAAGCTCCGACAGATGTAGTAGTTAGGATGAGTGGTCTACAGGACTGCCAAGAGCAAGAGGACTTGGATCCTGCCAGTGCTACTGCTGCCGTATCTTCAGCTTCATCAGATGAGGAGTTTAATTTCGAAAAGTATTTGGATGGCATGAAGCAGGAAAAGCATTGCCACAGGGGAAAAAGATTCCACTCCACTAGCAAACAGACCATATTTTTCGCTTGCTCTCAAAGAAGTAGAAGAGTTCAACCGTTCATCAAAACTGACTGTGCATGAGGCAAATGAAGGGAATTTTGTTTACTTACCGTAAATTCCTTTTCTTCTAGCTCCAATTGGGAGACCCAGACAATTGGGTGTATAGCTACTGCCTCCGGAGGCCACACAAAGTATTACACTCAAAAGTGTAAACCCCTCCCCTCTGCTATACACCCTCCCGTGCATCACGGGCTCCTCAGTTTTGGTGCAAAAGCAGGAAGGAGGAAACTTATAAATTGGTCTAAGGTAAATTCAATCCGAAGGATGTTCGGAGAACTGAAACCATGACCAAGAACAATTCAATCTGAACAACATGTGTACACAAAGAATAACAGCCCGAAGGGTACAGGGGCGGGTGCTGGGTCTCCCAATTGGAGCTAGAAGAAAAGGAATTTACGGTAAGTAAACAAAATTCCCTTCTTCTTTGTCGCTCCATTGGGAGACCCAGACAATTGGGACGTCCAAAAGCAGTCCCTGGGTGGGTAAAAGAATACCTCGTAATAGAGCCGTAAAACGGCCCCTTCCTACAGGTGGGCAACCGCCGCCTGAAGGACTCGCCTACCTAAGCTGGCATCTGCCGAGCGTAGGTATGCACTAGATAGTGCTCCGTGAAAAGCGTGCAGACTCAACCAGGTAGTCGCCTGCCACACCTGCTGAGCCGTAGCCTGGTGCAGCAACGCCCAGGACGCACCCACGGCTCTGGGAGAATGGGCCTTCAGCCTTGAAGGAACCGGAAGCCCAGCAGAACGGTAGGCTTCAAGAATTGGTTCCTTGATCCACCGAGCCAAGTTGACTTGGGAGCTTGCGACCCTTTACGCTGGTCAGCGACAAGGACAAGAGCGCATCCGAGCGGCGCAGGGGCGCCGTACAAGAAATGTAGAGTCTGAGTGCTCTCACCAGACCTAACAAGTGCAAATCCTTTTCACGTTGGTGAACCGGATGAGACAAAAAGAAGGTAAGAAGATATCCTGATTGAGATGAACAGAGGATACCACCTTCGGGAGAAATTCCAGAACCGAACGCAGAACCAGCTTGTCCTTGTGAAACCCCAGGAAGGGGGACTTTACATGACAGCGCTGCTTTGTCAGACACTCTGCGGAGTGACGTGACTGCCTATAGGAAGACCACCCTCTGCGAAAGGCGTGAAAGAGAATATCCCTCATTGGCTCGAAGGGTGGATTCTGAAGAGCCGGTATCACCCTGTTCCGATCCCAGGGTTCTAGCCGACGCTTGTAAGGAGGGACTATGTGGCAAACCCCCTGCAGGAACGTGCGTACCTGAGGGAGTTTGGCTAGACGCTTTTGAAACACAAACACAGAAAGCGCCGAAACTTGTCCCTTAAGGGAACCGAGAGACAACCCCTTTTCCATTCCGGATTGAAGGAAGGACAGAAAGTGGGCAAGGCGAATGGCCAGAGAGTAAAACTCTGATCAGAGCACCAGGATAAGAAGATCTTCCACGTCCTGTGGTAGATCTTGGCGGACGTTGATTTCTTGGCCTGTCTCATAGTGGCAATGACCTCTTGAGATAACCCTGAAGACGCTAGGATCCAGTACTCAATGGCTACGCAGTCAGGTTGAGGGCCGCAGAATTCAGAATGCGTCTGCCGCCAGAGCTCCGTGAACTTGAGAACGTGCCATGAATGCCGGGACCTTGTTGTTGTGCCGGGACGCCAATAGGTCGACGTCCGGCTTCCCCCAGCGGCAACAATCTCTTGAAACACGTCCGGTCGAAGAGACCATTCCCCTGCGTCCATGCCCTGGCGACTGAGAAAGTCTGCTTCCCAGTTTTCTACGCCCGGGATGTGAACTGCGGAGATGGTGGAGGCTGTGGCCTCCACCCACAGCAGAATCCGCCGGACTTGCTGGAAGGCTTGCCGACTGCTTGTGCCGCCTTGGTGGTTGATGTATGCCACCGCCGTGGCGTTGTCCGACTGAATTCGGATCTGCCTGCCTTCCAGCCATGGCTGGAATGCTATTAGGGCTAGAACACTGCCCTTATCTCCAGAACATTGATCTGGAGGGAGGACTCTGCTGAGTCCATGTACCCTGAGCCCTGTGGTGGAGGAAGACTCCCTGACAGACTCGCGTCCGCCGTGACCACAGCCCAGGATGTGGGCAGGAAGGATTTTTCCTTCGACAAGAGTGGGAAGAAGCCACCACTGAAGGGAGGCCATGGCTGCCCAAGAAGGAGCAACGTTCTTGTCGAGGGACGTCGATTTGCTGTCCCATTTGCGGAGAAAGTCCCATTAAAGTGGGCGCAGATGAATCTGCGCAAACGGAGCTGCCTCTATTGCTGCCACCAACTTCTCTAGGAAGTGTACGAGGCACCTCAAGGGTGTGACTGGGCTCGAAGGAACGATTGCACCCCTGTCTGTAGTGAACGCTGTTTGTCTAGCGGAAGCTTCACTATCGCTGAGAGAGTATGAAACTCCATGCCGAGATATGTCAGTGATTGGGCCGGTGTCAATTTTGACTTTAGGAGAAATTGATGAACCACCCGAATCTCTGGAGAGTCTCTAGAGCAATGTTCAGTCTGTGTTGGCATGCCATCAGAGAGGGGGCCTTGACCAGCAGATTGCCTGAGAGAGTAGGACCGCTACCACCGTTGTCATGACCTTGGTGCAGGCCCGTAGGGCTGTCACCGGGCCGAAAGTTAGTGCCACGAACTGAAGGTGTTCGTTCCCTATGGCGAAGCGCAGGAAGCGCTGATATTCTGGTACAATCGGCACGTGGAAATAAGCATCCCTGATGTCGATTGATGCTAGGAAACCTCCTTGGGCCATCAAAGGTGATGGCAAGCGGAGAGATTCCATCCGGAACCGTCAGGTTCTCAGTCCGTTGAGCCGTGTGAAGTCCAGAACGGGGCGGAGTGATCCGTCCTATCTGGTACCACGAACAAGCTGGAGTAAAAAGCCGCAACTACGTTCTTGAAGGGGAACGAGGATCGCAACTCCTCCTGCCTTCGGAGTGTTCACCGACTGGAAACGTGCATCGGCTCGCTCGGGGGACGGAGATGCTGTGAAGCAACGAGTCGGAGGACGAGAACTGAGCTCTATCCTGTGACCGTAAGACAGAATATCTCCTACATCGGTCTTGGACATGTGGGGACCACTCCCCTGACCTGGACCGCCATGCAGAAAAGGTTCTCTGTGCACGGCGGAGGATGAAAATACCACCGCCTGAGACGTCAAAGACGCTAATTGCGGAGCACAGGATGACCGCAATGATCTGAGACAGAGCAGCTGAGATAGCCTGGAGTGCCCACCCCTGCAAAGGCTGGGGCAACGGACGCGCCTATGGCTTCATAGATGGATCCCATTAGGAGTTCTATCTGTCTGTCCGTGGCATTCTTGAGCGTGGACCCGCCAGCCACTGCTACTACTGATCTAGCCGCCAGTCCGAGACTGGCGGGCACCTTATGACACTGAGCCGAAACCTTAACAACGTCAGAAGGGAAGGGACAACGTGTGTTATAAGGCGTTCAGTAAAACGCTTGTCCGGGAAGGTGTGCTTCTGGACAGAATCTGTGAAGCCTTGAGAGCCACGTCCGGACAGAGTCCTGGGTTGCGACCTCCGCCCCATCCTCTAGAGGGTCCCTGAGACCCTAGAAGTCGGGGAAGATTCCAAGCAAGGCTGCTTAGCCGGGCTGGGACTGCGGTTCGTGCTGGAGTTTACCACGTAATCACTAGAGGCCAACCCAGGAACACGCTTCGTCGCAGACCGAGGGAGGCCTGGGGTGATCCCGCAGCCTGTGTAAGGGGCCGGTCTGGACTGCAAACTCCTAGTCTCTTAGCCGACCATTTGTCCATAGCCTGAGACATGGATAGTGAAAATGACCCAGAGAGTTTCTCAGCAAAGCTGTAACTCTGTCCCTGCCGCCTGGACAGGGAACGCCGGCGAAGCTCAACCAGTGAAACTGCATTCAAACATTATATAGCCATATATACAGTGTATCACATATACAGTTCATCACTCTAGGGGGCCCAGCATCGAGAAGAAGCCCCCTGGTGTACCGACCCTGAAGCAGTTTGTGCTGCTGAAAACATGGCTGTCGGCGTGTACAGTGGAGGGGGGAGCCGTGGGCGTAACCCCAAAAGTGCGGGAATCTGGTGCCCTGAGCAAAACGTGAGGAAGGCGGAGGACAGCCAAGTGTGCTCCAGCCGTCACTGCTAGCCTCCGACTGACCGTCCCGCCCTTCCCCCTGACTGGCAGGGCCAGGGACGGGAGTTTAAGGCGCTAGGCCGCAAAAGCCGGGAACTAAAGTTACCGACCGCGGCCGGCAAGCAGGCGCGGTCGGCGCGGTAGTCGCCAAGTCTGAGGCGAAGCTGCTCTCTGCACCATCCCCAAGGGGACACTGAGTCCTTGAGGGGACCAGGGGCTGCGGAGGGAGTACGGTCCCAGTGCCTGGAGACCGATTAGGATCCCACTTCACCCAGAGCCCTAAAGGGATGGGGAAGGAAACAGCATGTGGCTCCTGCCTATGTACCCGCAATGGGTACCTCAACCTTAACAACACCGCCGACAAGAGTGGGGTGAGAAGGGAGCATGCTGGGGGCCCTGATATGGGCCCTCTTTTCTTCCATCCGACCTAGTCAGCAGCTGCTGCTGACTAAGATGTGGAGCTATGCGTGGATGTCAGCCTCCTTCGCACAAAGCATAAAAACTGAGGAGCCCGTGATGCATGGGAGGGTGTATAGCAGAGGGGAGGGGTTTACACTTTTGAGTGTAATACTTTGTGTGGCCTCCGGAGGCAGTAGCTATACACCCAATTGTCTGGGTCTCCCAATGGAGCGACAAAGAAATGGTATTGCCTGAAATTGTTAGAGCCGTTGCCCATGTGGTTACCACTTTGCCACCAAACCAAGTTAGTGTAAAGAGGTTGTTCTCTTGCCTTAAAGTAATTAGGTCAAATCTGAGATCATTTATGGAGGAGGACCTGATTTGAGGTCATCTATGAAGGAGGATCTGATGGAGGCGATACTATTTCTCAGAACAAATTCATAGACTGCAGAAATGTTATTCCGTACATTTTTGTTGTAAACATTTTTTCCCCATTTACTGCATAGTTTATTACATACAGTGGAACCTTGGATTATTAGCATAATTCGTTCCGGGCGTGTGCTCTTAAACCAAGTTACTCTTATATCAAAACGAATTTTCCCATAGGAAATAATCGAAACACAAACAATTCACTCCACAACCCAAAAATATTTACTGTATTGATACAAACTGTACAGTAATACAAAATAATGTAATGTATTCATCTAAAATTACAGTACACTAATACAAAATACTGTACAGTAAAAACCAAAACATTAAACTGCACATTAGCTGACAATAAAATTGTTGCTGAGTGGGAGATACACTATAGAGAGAAAAAATGATGTATAAATATGACAACCTTTATTCTAGTAAAATACACAAAAAACACCCCAAATGTGGGGTAGGAATACTGCCCAGGCCATTAGATTACAGTATAAGCAATGTGCTGTACTGATTAGCAGAAAGAAAGTACAATACAGTATCCACAAATGCAAATGATAGACATGCTATATAGTATATACTGTACAATGGTATATAATATACAGTGCATATGGACAGAAAGTTACCTGCAGAGTGGGTCAGAGTGCGGTGAAAGGACTAAACTGGAAGTGTGCACAGTGAGGATTTGCTCTTATTGGAAAGCATTGCTTTTAAACCAAGTTACAAAATTTTAAAAAGCTTTGCTCGTCTTACAAAACGCTTTCAAACCAAGTTACTCTTAATCCAAGGTTCCACTGTACTTACAATTTAGTAAAATGTTTGTGTTCTAAACTTTCATTTCAATAAATATATTTTATGTTCTATCTAAACAGCTTGATTGCATCTATATTAATGGGCACCCTCAAAGCAAGGTGTAGTAACGCAAGGTCCCCAACATCCACCAGCTCTGCGTTATCATCATGGAGGAAAGGAAGAGGATTCCAGTGGTTCCTGTGAAGCTCAATTGAACTCCATGATCAAGAGAGCATGGAGATGCCCAAGAGAGTTAAGGCACTGATTAAAAATGGTGCAGCCAAAAGTGAACAAGTCCTGCACTGCCTGCCCTCAGATTACCTTCAGGTTCAGTGGCTCACGTGCTGATGATTACCATGTAGCGCTGGTTTCAGGCGCAGCGTGCTGGTCGGTAGAAAGCAGCTAGGAGATCCAACAACAGGGAGATGAAAAATCGACCGCATACAGCTGCTATGCCAAACAAATTCTTTTATTTAGACGATTTTCTCCATAGGTGCAGATAAAAATGCGGGAGGTGGCTTGGATGCGAGTCCCTCCAAAGGACGACGGCCGTTTCGTCTGTAAGTCAGACTTCTACGGGTCCACGTAGAAGTCTGACTTACAGACGAAACGGCCGTCGTCCTTTGGAGGGACTCGCATCCAAGCCACCTCCCGCATTTTTATCTGCACCTATGGAGAAAATCGTCTAAATAAAAGAATTTGTTTGGCATAGCAGCTGTATGCGGTCGATTTTTCATCTCCCTGTTGACTGATTAAAAATGGCCCCACAAAATATTGAAATTTTGGGCACAATTTGGCCATTTTCACTAAGGGGTGTACTCCCTTTTGTTGCCCGCTGTTTCGACATTAAAGGCCGCTTTACGCACTGCGATATCGTGACCGATATCGCTAGTGTAGGTACCCGCCCCCATCGGTTGTGCGACACTGGCAAATCGCTGCCCGTGGCACACAACATCGCCCAGACATGTCACACATACTTACCTGCCTAGCAACGTCGCTGTGACCGGCGAACCGCCTCCTTTCTAAGGGGGCGGTTCGTTCAGCGTCACAGCGACGTCACAGCAGTGTCACTGAACCGCCGCCCAATAGAAGAGGAGGGGCGGAGATGAGCGGGATGTAACATCCCGCCCACCTCCTTTCTTCCGCATTGCGGGCGGGAGGCAGGTAAGGAGAGCTTCCTCGTTCCTGCGGTATCACAGGTATCGATGTGTGCTGCTGTAGGAGCGACGAACTACATCGTTACTGCAGCAGCAACGATATTCGAGAATGGACCCCCATGTCACCGATGAGCGATTTTGCACGTTTTTGCGACGATGAAAAATCGCTCATAGGTGTCACACGCAACGGCATCGCTAATGCGGCCGGATGTGCATCACCAATTCCGTGACCCCAACGAGATCGCTTGAGCGATGTCACAGCGTGTGAAGCGGCCTTAAGTAGGACTAACCAGCAGGATTTTGCTATATGAGGTAAAGGCAGTGCCATACAGGCAGTAAGATGCTGAATCCAAGCATACCTGTTATAGAAAGATCCAATGCTTGGTTGATTACATATCTTTAAATCAAAGTTGCAGAAAAGAACTGCACTTTGATTGATGTGTGCAACACGGGCGGATCTTTGTAGGTCCAGTCCTTGCGTTTACACCTCCTCCTCCGGCGTCTTCTGGTTTGCCCCCTTTTCTTTATTTGAATACTGCGCCGCGCCGCCACCGTACAAAGGTCTTCATTAAAATAGCGCCTGGAGTCGACACATGCGCGTACTGCGATCACCGGTGCCATTTTATTGAACAAGCTGCGGTGACGACTGAAGCATCAGCGCATACAGTACATATCTGTGCACACACCAATGCTTCTCATGGTCTTCAACGCAGTGTGTTCAATAAAATGGCGCCTGAGATCGAAGTACATGTATGCGCAGACTCCGCGATATTTTACTGAAGACCTGAGTACTATGGCAATACACAAAAGCCGCTAATACCAGCAATGGCGGTGCGATATTCAAATAAACAAAAAAGAGGCGAGCCAGGAGAACGCCGGAGGAGGAGGAATAAAACACGAGGACCCGACCCACAGATACCCACTCATATTGTACTAGTCAAGGTGCAATGCTTTTCTGCAGCTTCGATTAAAGATATATAATCAACTAAAGGGTGCTTTACACGCTGCAACATCGTTAGCGATCTTGTTAGCGATGCGACACGCCAGATCGCAGATAAGATTTGCCGAGATCGCACTTAGGTCATTTTTGTAACGTCGGTCACATGTGAGATCTCGGCAAATCGTATGTGTGATTTGGTGGGTCACATCACTAATGAGATCGCTAGTGATGTCGCAGCGTGTAAAGCACCCTTAAGCCTCGGATCTTTCTATAACAGGTATGCCTGCAATCATATAGCAAAATCCTGTTGGTTGGTCCTCTTCCATGGCTGTGTGTTGAGTTAGGTTATATGCGCACGCTGCATCTTTGTGTGACCACAAAGATGCACGTTTCTGGCCCCCAAAAAATGCACTCGCGACAAACACTACATGTGAAGCTGACAGTGAGCGCCATAGAACATGACTGTCTACTGTGAGCTCCACACAGCAAATGAAGTGAGCCGCGCGATCAGCGTTGACATCACTTGGGCGATTTGGAGTCAGAGGTGGAGGAGTCCAGCTGTGGCAGCGGCTAACCTGAGTGACGTCACCGCCGCTGATCGCGCAGCTTACTTCAGTTTCTGCATGGAGCTCACAGTGGGCAGTCATGTTCTATGGCGCTCGCTGTGAGCTTCAGATATAGCAGTGGTGGAAGCGTCGTGGGACCTATTGTGGATTACGTTAGACCTGCAGGGGTCTTTTTGGGGTTAATAAAGGGGTCAAAGAGGGAGCTTTTTTGTCTTTTTTTTGTAAATAAAGGATTTTTTAGGTGTTTGTGTTTATTTACTTTCTCTTATTGATTAGTGATGGGGTGTCTCATAGATGCTGTCATTACTAAACCAGGACTTAGTGGCTGCTGTGGGCTGTTATCAACTCCTTATTACCCCAATTGCCACCGCACCAGAGCAATCAGGAAGAGACAGGTAAAGTGCCAAGACTGTAACATCTAATGGATGCGGCAATTCCAGGCGGCTGCTGGCAGATATTTTTAGGCTGGGGTGCCCAATAACCTTGGGTATCCCCAGCCTTAGAATACCAGCCCCGAACTGTCAAGCTTTATCTGTGTTGGTATCATAATATGGGGGGGATCCCATGCCAATTTTTTAATTTATTTTACTGTATGATATAAAACTGCCCACCGGCGTCTGTGATTGGAAGCCTCAGGCATGCTGTCACTAAGCGTGGGCGCTCGTCTGACTGCACAGATGCTGGTGGGCGTGGGAAGCAGTGAATATATATGAGCCTAATCAGCGGCCCGGGAAGAAGAATGAGAGACCACGGGAGCAGTGTGACAGCCGCCCCGGTAAGTATGAAGAGCTTGCTCCTACTACTTTGCGCCGGATTCTTGCCACCATAGACTTTATATGGGGATTGGCATCTGGCCAGATTCCAGGGATCAATCCACCGCTGACCCCGAGTCAGCGGGGGATTGATCTGCCAGTCCTCCGAAACGCAGGGACAAAGTGCAAAAAAAATTGACATGCAGGATTCTTTGTGGTCACCACAAAGATGCAGCCAAAAAAAATTGCAACATGCGGGCAGCAAAAATGAAATCTCATAGACTTTGCTTGGGAAGGAAATGCATACAGTTTTGGTATCAAAACGGCATCCGAAAAAGGCACAGAAAAAATGCGGCAAAAAATGCGGCAAAAATACACAGCATGTGCACATAGCCTTAGAGGCCACACCAAAGTTACACAAGCTGTACACTAACTACTTTACATTGTAACTATGTATCCTGTGTCAGATTTTCAGTGTTGTCCCATGAAACAATATTAAATATTTACAAACATTTGAGGGGTGTACTCACTGTGTGACCGGCTGTGCTGGCCGTGTGGAGCAGGGCAGAGGGGGGTGATACGCTCAGTCAGTGGTGTGATCTTCAAATAATGCTGCCCGCATTTGGCGAGTGCAGAGTGAGCTCTCGGCTCAATCATAATCCAGGAGCTCCATCTGCGCACGCGCCGATTCCTGGCGGCATTATTTGAAGATCACACCGCCGACAGAGCATGTCACCCGGCACACCACCTTGCTCCACACAGCGCCCACCTTAGGCAGCACAGCCCAACACCGCCGACAGAGCATCTCACCCGCTGCAGCCAGCACAGCCCAACACCGCAGTCAGAGCATCTCACCCGCTGCAGCCAGCACAGCCCAACACCGCCGACAGAGCATCTCACCCGCCACAGCCAGTACAGCCCAACACCACAGTCAGAGCATCCCTTAGCCGCTGCAGCCAGCACAGCCCAACACCGCAGTCAGAGCATCTCACCCGCTGCAGCCAGCACAGCCCAACACCGCAGTCAGAGCATCTCACCCGCTGCAGCCAGCACAGCCCAACACCGCCGTCAGAGCATCTCACCCGCCACATCCAGCACAGCCAAACACCGCAGTCAGAGCATCTCACCCGCTGCAGCCAGCACAGCCCAACACCGCCGTCAGAGCATCTCACCCGCCTCAGCCAGCACAGCCCAACACCGCCCTGCTCCACACAGCGCTCACCACAGCCAGGACAGCGCCCATTCTCCACCTCCAGGTAAGCTACATTCAGAGCACCCCTCATTTTCCTCCCAAAATGTTTTGGGGAAAAGTGCGTCTTATAATCTGAAAAATACGGTAAATGAGGGCCTTAAAGGGTTGCAGTACCCATTACAGGTGTACTGTTTAGCTGTATAACCGATTACTTCCAGCCGTCGCTGTGAACAGACAATTGGTAGGAGTGCTGACTGTCTAAACCCCACCAACAACATAATGATGACCTATCCTAAAGCTGGTTCATCATTTTCACCATGGTAGAACAACTCTAAGGGTATGTGCCCACAATCAGGACTCGCTGTGTTCAGAACGCAGTGAGTCCTCACCGGGGGGACTGCGCATCTCCTCCGCAGGAGAACGCAGCTGTCAGTACCCACAATCAGGGTTCAGTGCGCTGCGGTCTCTCGCTTGTGTTTCCCCTACGGAGGACGCAAGCAATTCCGCAGCAAACAATTGACATGCTGCGGTCTGGAAAGACGTGCCGCAGGTCAGTGTTTGCTGTGGAAAAAAGAAGCATAGTGGGCATGGGATTTCTAGAAATCCCATCCACTGTGCTTGTACTGTACACCACAGCGGTTTGGAACAGCCAAACCGCTGCAAATACTGATCATGGGCACGCACCCTAAGTTCACTGTAACACAGTACTATTTAATAACTATGCTCCTTTAACTACTGTTCGAATCCATACATACCATATCATCACCATCAGGGATCACAATAGTTGTATCTTCCCTGTCAGTCCTATTTTCAGGACTAATGTCGACTGGGACTTCTAGAATGGATTCCGCATTCTCTACCACATATTGACTGCAAGTTCCTCCAGAGAATTGAGGTTTTCTGCGATGGTGCATACTCATCAACACCTGGAAATCATAAAGTAGCACAAAGAACAATGTGAAAAAAGCTACACAGTGGGAGAAGCAGTCTTCACAAAAGAGTTCAGATCACAATGCAAATCATTCCCAAGCCGTAAACATAATAATTATATATTGTGAATATGCTGTAAAATTAAGTGTACATAACATCTGGCTACAAATCAAGAATACAATGCATTATAAAACATGACACAAACACGTTAAGAAGAGAACAAGTAGTTTTATCCACAGGCTAAATCCTACAGACCTTATGAGACAGTTATGACAGAGCCATGTTGACTCTTGACATATATTTTAGTCATCAGTACAAAGCAGCCTGAAAAATTACACTATAAAGTATTAGGTTGTGTGCCCACGATCAGTGTTTGCAGTATTTTGGATGTAGCAGGCTTCAGCTGTGTCCAAAACGCTGCGTTGTACAGTACAAGCACAGTAGATGGGATTTATAGAAATCTCCTGCCCACTGTGCGGCCCTCAGCGGAAACTGACCTGCGATGCAGCTTCCCGAGCCGCAAGCATGTCTATTATTTGCTGCAGAGTCGCAAGCATCCTCCGTAGGGAGAACACAAGCGAGAGCCCGTAGCGCACCGAACCCTAATTGTGGGTACGGGTCGCTGAGCTCTCCTGCGGAGGAGACTTTCAGCCCCACAGGTCAGGAACCACCGCGCACAGGACGCAGCGAGTCCTGAGCGTGGGCACATACCCTTAATGGAAGACATTAAACTGAACATTTAGTAGGCCAGTGACACCTGTTTTGTGATGGAAAAAAAGTAGGCCAAATTGTGAGACATTTTCCATCAGAAAACTGGAGCATTTTACATTGCTCGCACCATTTTTTTTTTAAAAGAGGTAGTCCAGTCAAAATCCATAGGGGTAGGTGCACACGATTAGTCTCCGCAGTGTGTTTTCACTTCTTCCAAAACGCTGCATTGTACAGTACAAGCACAGTGGATGGGATTTATAGAAAGCTCATGCTCATTGTGCTTCTTTTCTCCTCAGCATAGCATAACATGCGGCATGGCTTCCCGAGTCGCAGCATGTCAATTTATGCTGCGGAGTAGCGAACATTCTCTGTGGTGAGAACACTATGAAAGTCAGCAGTGCCCAGAACCCTGATCGTACATCAGAATGGCTGGGAAAAGCAAAGAACCATGTTATTGCTAATGATGAGCGAGCACTACCATGCTCAGGACTCATAACGAGCAGTTTGATGATTGGATGGACGCAACTTGAGCACCCGAGCATAACGGAAATCAATGGGGAGCACAAGCATTTTTCAAAAAAATCTTCAGGAAAAATGCTCAAGTTCCCCATTGACTTCCATGATACTCAGGTGCTCGAGACACGCCCATTCGAGCATCCAACTACTCATTATGAGTCCTGAGCACCCGAGCACAGTAGTGTTCGAGCATCATTAAACTCCTTTCAGACGTCAGTGTTTCAGGTGCGTGTGACATTAGTTTTTAACGCGGATGCCACACGTACCCATGTCAATCTATGGTGTTACTCACACGGCAGTGTTTTTACGACCGTGAGGCCCCGTACACACACACGGAGATATGTCCATTTTTTCTCCGGCAGCACTGATGCCACACTGATCGCACACTGATGTGATCCATGTGACTTCAGTGTGACACGGACCAGAGAAAACATGTCTTTGCAATAAAAATAATTTCTATACTCACCTGTATCCAGCGAAGCTGTCTTCTAGCTGCTGTCACTTGCTTCCGGCCCTCGCTCATTATAATCATTGAATACAGTATGCACTGCACCAAGGACCTGGAAGCAGCAGCATTCGCTGGAGACATCAGTTGCGGGAACAGGTGAGTATCCAGCAGTGTGTGTGTGCAGTGACGTAAGGAGGTCATTGGATTATTCAAAGAACTCGGATAACCTCCTGACGCGGGTGTAGCATCAGTGACTTCACAGGTTCATCAACATTCACTGGGAACTCTGATTAACTCGTGCCGTCACTGCCGCGGTCGCAAACACACTGCTGAGGGCGCCCCTGCGCTGACCTGAGCTGACCTTATGAGGTGTAGGTTAGTGCAGGGAAGCACGCACAGCAGTGATGACCTCCTGATGAGGCTGCACACACAATGCTGAGGGAGCCCCTGTGGTGACTTGGGCTCACCTTATGAGGTCTAGGTTAGTGTAGGGAAGCACGCACAGCAGTGATGTTCTCCTGATGAGGCTGCACACACAATGCTGAGGGAGCCCCTGTGGTGACTTGGGCTCACCTTATGAGGTCTAGGTTAGTGTAGGGAAGCACGCACAGCAGTGATGACCTCCTGATGAGGCTGCACACACAATGCTGAGGTCGCCCCTGTGGTGACCTAAGCTGACCTTATGAGGTCTAGGTTAGTGTAGGGAAGCACGCACAGCAGTGATGACCTCCTGATGAGGCTGCACACACAATGCTGAGGGCGCCCCTGTGGTGACTTGGGCTCACCTTATGAGGTCTAGGTTAGTGTAGGGAAGCACGCACAGCAGTGATGACCTCCTGATGAGGCTGCACACACAATGCTGAGGGAGCCCCTGTGGTGACTTGGGCTCACCTTATGAGGTCTAGGTTAGTGTAGGGAAGCAATGTGTGTGCCTACAGAGGCTGCTCTCACAATCAATGCTGAACGTTCGGTTCTCCATTGAATGTGCCAGCAGTATGGGATCGACGTGGGACCCCCTAATTGGATTACGGCGGACCAGGATTAGGGCTTTGACAGGGAAATAATTTGGAAAAGAGGGTGTCTCGTCTTTATTTATTGAATAATTTTCTCTTTTTATGTATTTTCAGGTTCGCTTTTGGGGAACGTTGTTGGACCTCAGCATGGATTACAGTGGACCTTTTGTATTTTTTTATTATTAAAAAACAAATAAATTAATTAACGAGGGCTGGACTTGGTTTTTTTTTTGCTCAAATAAACTTTTTATTCTCCTTTCAACTACTGGGTTATTAATGGCGGTATCTGCTAGACGCCACCCATTACTAATACCCTGGCTTGATGCCAGTTGGAGCATCTAATGGATTCGCCACTTCTGAGGCGGCTGTGAGCTGCTATTGTTTGGCTGGAAAGGACCAAATAACAATGGCCTTTCCCACTCTAATAATGTCTGCTGTACCTTGGCTAGTTTTAGTAAAATAGAGGGGACTCCATGTCATTTTTTTTTAATCTAAAAACATTAAAAATAAGTGTGGGATCCCCCTCTATTTTTAATTTTTTAATAACCAGCCAAGGTACAGCTGAGGGTTGTAGCCTGCAGCTGCTACGGTTCCTGTGCTGGAAATGAAAATTGGGGGGACCCCACTTCAATTATTTTTTTGTTATTAAAAAAAAAAAAATGCTACAAAACATCTGGCCAAGCTAGCTATCTCTATATCTATTGAGCTATTCTATCCGTACTTTCTGTCTATTTGATATGTTCTTTCTTTATAGCTCTCTATCTATCTTATCTATTCTATGTACCTATCTATCTTATCTGTTCTATCTATCTGTTCTATATCTATCAATAATTTTTCAGGCTTTGCCCATCTTTTACACGTTAAAAAAACATTTATTTCAGTATCCTGCACTTTTTTACCGTTACCAGTCACACAGATGTCACACGTATGCAAACACAGACGTCACGCGTATGACACAGATGTCACATGGATGCCCATACCAGTACGTGTGGCTTGCACCTGTTTAAACACACACTATTACTGACTGGGTTAGTGATGTCGAGTATCTGATAGACACAGTGACATCAATATTCCCAGGGCTTGATGTCAGGTGACATTACACAGCTGGTAACAACCCCATATATTACCCAGTTTGCCACCGTACCAGGGCAACGGGATGAGCTGGGGCGAAGCACCAGGATTGGCGCATCTAATGGATGCATCGCTTCTGGGGTGGCTGAGGTCTGCTATTTTTAGGCTGAGGAGTGTCCAATAACCGTGCACCTCCCTAGTCTGAGAATATCAGACCACAGCTGTCCGCTTTACCTTGGCTGATCGAATTTGGGGGGGACCCCACGTTTTTTGTTTTAAATTATTTATTTAATTTAAAATAACAGCGTTGGGTGCCCTGTTTTGGATTACGAGCCAAGGTGAAGCTGCCAGCTGTGGTCTGCAGGCTGCAGCCGTCTGCTTTGCCCTTGCTGGCAACAAAAAATAGAGGGGCCCCCACATCAATTTTTTAATTACTTATTTTCTGGCTAAGTACAAGGCTAAACACCCTTTAGTGCCACATGAAAAGCACTAAAGGGTGCAAGATTACAAAATGCAGGTGAGTGGGACATTATATAGGTCTTTCTCATCTATGACGAATGCCGACATCATGAGGTTAGCTAAGTCCATTACCTGCAGTGATGACCTCCGCTGAACTCGTGACATCAGCGCTCGTTACTGAGTTCTATGATCCGCCGCATTATAACGTCAAGTATCGTGGCTGTGTCTAGCGGTGACGTCACTCAGGTGATGTGTGGTCACAGCTGGAGTCCTCCACCAATGACCAGAAATCACCTGAGTGACGTCTCCGCTGACCGCGCGGCTCACTTCACTTGCTGCCTGAATGTCATAGCAGGTGGTCATGTTCTATGGCTTTCACTGTGAGATTCAGGTATAGCATAGCAGTGCAGGAAGTTTTGTGTGACCTCGTGTGGATTATGTTGGACCTGGTGGGGTGTTTTGGGGGGTTAATAAAGTGGTGAAAAGGGGTGTTTTTTGTCTTTTATTTCAAATACAGGATATTTTAGGTGCTTGTGTTTATTTACTTTCACTTACAGATTAGTGAGAGGGGGTGTCTCATAGACGCCTGCCATCACTAACCTAGGACTTAGTCGCAGCTATGAGCTGCCATTAACTCCTTACTACCCCGATTGCCACTGCACCAGGACAGTCGGGAGAAGCTGGGTAGTGTCCCAAGACTGTCGCATCTAATGAATGCGGCAATTCTGGGCGGCTACCAGCTGATATTTTTAGGCTGGGGGCTCCCAATAACGTGGGTCTCCCCAGCCTGAGAACACCAGCCCCCAGCTATGAGGCTTTATCTTGGCTGGTTATCAAAATTTGGGGGGACCGCACGCTGATTTTTTAATTTATTTATTTCCCTGTATGAGAAAGACCACCCCACCGGCGGCTGTGATTGGTTGCAGTCAGACAGCTTTCACTCAGCATGGGGGCGCGTCTGACTGCAACCAATCACAGACGCCGGTGAGAGAGGGAAGAAGTGAATATGTATGAGCCTAATGAGCAGCTGGCTTGGGAAGAAGAAAGAGCTGCCGTGGGAGCAGCGTGAACCTTCCCGGTAATCGGTGAGTATGTAGCACTTGCTCCTACCTCTTTGTGCCGGATTCTTTTCTCCATAGACTGTATATGGGGACCAGCATCTGGCCAGATACAGTCACAAGGATGACACACGGAACGTATACGGTACGGAACGGATGCACTTGTCCGTGGAAAAACAGAACTTTTTTTGCGGACCGCAAACACAGAACGGTCGTGTGAGTGTAGCCTAATGCCAAAATCTTGTAAAGACTAGTTTCTTGTTAATGTTCTGATCCTAGCAGTCGAGGTGGGTGTACTTAGTTTTTCCTCATTAATGTACATGCCATGAACACATCCATAGCTTACTTTTCAGTGCCACCTCTATGAGGGGTCCTGTGGCCACTGATGGCCCACCTGGTGGCTCTGGCTGTAGTTAGCAATGTATTTACATCACGTGGGCTGATGCGCGTCTCCCCCTCCGCCGTGCACTTGGTACAGGCTGACTGACCACAGCGATACAAGGGGGTTTCCATTAACGCTTGAAGTGTGCAGGCAGCAGGAAGCAGGCAGCCTGGGAATGTACTACACCAGAAGTCCCAGCACGCCCTGTGTGCACAGCGGAGCGATAGGGACGGAATTCCCGCCATGACACTCACCTCTGGAGCTAACGCTACTGCTGCCGCCGGCCTTCAGGTGGACATAAAGAGAAGCACGTGACTTTCCCAGCCGCCCCTCCTGTCACCGACAAGGCGCCCAGCACTGCACTTCCCAGGGCACGCGCCTCAGGCTTCCTGCTCCCGCGAAACAACGGCGGCTGCGGGGACGCGCACAGGGGCGGGCGAAACCAAGTGCTCTGAGGAAAGGGGGCGCCACTACCGTGTTCTTACAGACATGATCCGCAGCTCGCAGAAGGACGGTTGTCAAGGTCACAGAACATCACCAGCCTGGGAAGACGACACTTCAGATACAGGACTGGGCACTGCCAGCAGGATAGTGTGCGATACACGAGCGGCATGTGGTGGCACGGGTTCTAGGAAGCCAGCAAAGCATTTCATACCATGCGCTTCTATAACATTGCACTGTAATTACACAATAATGACAGGTGTCCATCCACCATGGCCACTGGGCCAAGGGTTCCCCAGCAGAAGTCCGTGCCGTCGGTACGTGTTTGCCAGTTTTTTCACGTACCAGCGGCACGGAGACACGTGGACCTATGTTTTCATTGTTTGGACACACGTACGTATTTTGGAACGGAACGTGTGTCCGTTCCGGACTTACGTGCGTCTGATTTTCTCACGCTGACATGTCCACGTATTCTCCGGCAGCACGGGTGTCACACGGCCCGCACCCGTACCACACGGATGTAGTGTGGATGCGGTTCCGTGTGACAGGCGCCGGAGAACACGTGTCATGAATTTAAAAATTAAAAAAACACATACCTCCACCAGCCCCGCAGATTCTACCGCTGCAAAATGTTCCTGCCGGCCGCCGCTTGTTATGAGCGTGTAAAGGAGGTGAGCGTGCTGTCACGGGCGCTAATCTCCGCCCCTCCGCTCAGCCGGAAGCAGCGTCAGAGGGGAGTGGGCGGGGTTGGAGCCGAAGATCAGTACCCTGGACAGCAGCAGGGATCATGTGAGTATGCAAATTAGCGGTTCTCCGTGTGCTATCACGGATAGCACACGGAGAACACACGTGGACCGCACGTACCCATGACACGTATTTACCACACGCAACACACAGGGAAAACACGTGTCTCGCGGCATGTGCGTGTTTTTAACGGATGTGTGTTGGAGGCCTAAGGCGGGTTCTGGAGCCCCGCAGCCGGTCCGGGCATCGCAGTCTACCCAGACCGCGAATTCCAGACATGGGAAATAATGGCTAGTCTAAAAACATAACCTTTCCAAAACAGTGAAAAAGTAACAAAAAGCAATTAACGTGTAACCGTACACATCTAGTAGAAGGGCAGCGAGGAGTATTGCACCTCTGTGCCGGAGAATAACACCAGACTATTGTATGGGGGAGTATTATAGGGCAAGCATCAGAAAACTATGTAACCAATGATCCTTTGAAATGTTCACAGAATAATGGATCATCTGCCAAATACATAAAGTAGAACGTTCTCCCCCCTCTGGTGAGCAGACAAGGGTCCAGATATCCTAGTATGGGCTCTTTTCCACTTTCGAGAGACTCGCGTGTATCTCGCATTTTATTACCCGGCACAGCCTGCCTCTTTCCCGACAGGAGCGGATCAGCTGCATGTATTTCTATGCAGCTGAGACTCTCCCGTTGGGAAAGAGGCAGGACGTCCCTGGTAATGCAATGCGAGATATGCGCATTTCCAAAATGGGGTCACTTGTGGGGTCACATTAGGGGCTCTCCAAACACAACATGGCGTCCACTAAGGATTCCAACCAAATTTGTTTGAACAGTCAAATGGCGTTCCTTCCCTTCCGAGCCCTGCCGTGCACCCAGACAATAGTTTTTCATCACATATTGGATATCAGCGTACTCAGGAGAAATTGCACAACAAATTTTGGGGTCCATTTTCTCCTGTTACCCTTGTGAAAATGAAAAAATTGAGCTCAAAGAACATTTTTGTAGAAAAAATTTTGGGTTTTTTTTTTAAACGGAAAAACTGAAGTACCTGGGGTTTCATGGTGCTCACCACACATCTCAAGAAATAGTTTGAGGGGCCTAGTTTCCAAAATGGGGTCACTTGTGGGTGGTTTCTACTGTTTAGGCACATCAGGGGCTCTCCAAATACGACATGGCGTCCTCTAATGATTTCAGCTAATTTTGCTTTCAAAAAGTCAAATGGCGCTCCTTCCCTTCCAAGCCTTGCTGTGCGCCCAAATAGTAGAATTTTACCACATATGAGGTATCTGTGTACTCGAGAAATTGTACAATAAATTTTATGGTGCATTTCTTCCTGATACCCTTTTGAAAATGCAAAATTTTATGGCTAAAGTAACTTTTTTTTTTTTTTTACACAAAAATAAGTTTTTACTTTTTTCTTCCACATGGCTTTGGTTCCTCTGAAGCACCTAAAGGGTTAACCCTAGAACGCATACCTGGAGCCTCGCAGGCCTGCTAGGTTACTTGTTTTTTATGGTAGATTTCTAAGGTTGCGCGTTCTAGGGTTAATAAACTTCTTGGAGGTGGTTTTGAGCGGTGTGAGGTGTGCAGTTTTTATAAAGGTGTTACTTTTGGGTATTTTCTGTCACCTAGGCCTCTCAAAGTCACTTTAAATGTGATGTGGTCCCTAAAAAAAATGGTTTTGTAAATTTTGTTGGAAAAATGAAAAATTGCTGATGAACTTTGAACCTTTCTAACTTCCTAACAAAAAAATGTACCGTATTTTTCGGACTATAAGATGCACTTTTTTCACCCAAATGTTGGGGGAAAGTGGGAGGGTGCGTCTTATAGTCTGAATGTAGAGCATGGCTGTGGGGAATGAGGGTGCTGTGGTGGAGCGGGTCATCGGCGGCATGCGCAGGCTGTAGGAGCACCTGCCGTGACCACATGAGCCCGCTCATTTCATATACATGCATCCTCCCGCCCACCATCTCTCAGCGCTGAATCCAGCGCTGACAGGTGGGTGGGATGATGGGCGGGGGATGTGCGCATAATTAACAGCCAGCCTGCGTAATCACCCCTGGCAACTACAGCCTGGAGTGATCATGTGTGGCTATATTCACTGCCCCCCGCATATTATCATCGGCGTGGGGGGAGTGAATAAGTACGGTATACTCACCGGTCACCGTTCCCTGCAGCATCGCGATGTTCTCCTGTCTGCCGGCCAGCTGATCTGTGTAGAGAGCGGTGAGCACAGTGATGACGTCATCCCTGTACGCACGGCTCCACACACATCAGCGGGCCGGCAGACCGGAGGACATCGCAATGCTGCAGGGATCCGGTGACCACACAGGTCAGCCGTGCTGCTGCTGGCACAGACAGGAGGACGAGCGATGCTGCAGGGAGCAAGGAAAGGCGAGTATGAACATTTATTTTCTGTGCCACAGGATGGAGGTATACAGCAGGACGGGGGCGTATATCAGGACGGGGTATTTATCAAGATGGGGGTATATAGCAGGATGGGGGCTATACCTAGATGAGGGACATACCGTATGTTTCGGACTATAAGACGCACTTTTATTCCCCCAAATATTGGGGGAAAGTGGGGGGTGCGTCTTATAGTCTGAATGTGGCTGCGGGGAATGAGGGTGCTGAGGTGGAGCGGGTCATCTGTGGCATGAGCAGGCTGTAGAAGCCTGCCGTGATCACGTGGGCCCGCTCATTTCATATGCACGCCCATCCTCCCGCCCATCATCTCATAGCGCTGAAGCCGGCGCTGACAGGTGGGCGGGATGATAGGCGGGGGGTGCACGCATAGTAAAGAGCTGGCCCGCATGATCACCCATGGCAACTAAAGCCTGGAGTGATCATGTGCGGCTGTATTCACTGCTCCTCGCGCATCATCATCAGCGCAGGGGGCAGTGAATAAGTATACTCACCAGTCACCGTTCCCCTGCAGCATCGCGATCTCCTCCTGTCTGATGGCCAGCTGATCTGTGTAGAGAGCGGTGAGCACAGTGAGGACGTCATCCCTGTGCGCACCGCTAGTCTCCACACAGGTCAGCTGACTGGCAGAAGGAGATCAATGCAGCAGGGGAACGGGGACGGCTCCACACTCCAGCGGCGCTGCTGCCGGCACTGAAAGGAGGAGGAGTGATGCTGCATGGAGCGAGGAAAGGGGAGTATGAACATTTATTTTAATTTTGTGTGTGCCACATAGCGGGGTATATAGCAGGATGGGAGCATATTCCAGGATGGCAGTATATGGTATATGGCAGGATGGGGGTATATAGCATGATGAGGGCATATACCGGATGGGGGTATATAGCAGGATGGGGACTATACCATGATGGAGGTATATAGCAGGATGGGAATTATATACAAGGCAGAAGGATCATTACCAGGATGGGGTACCTTAATAGAGAATTTGGGGACATTACCCCCATAAGTGTCAGCAGCAGATCCTCGCCCCATAAATGTGTCATGACCACATTTTTTGCTTAATTTTATTTTCCTCCTCTAAAACCAGGGTACATCTTATGGTCCGGTGCGTCTAATAGTCCGAAAAATACAGTAAATCTGAAAACAAAGACTCCCATATCATAAATAAATTTGTTTTTTTCTTTATTACATGACTCATAAAAAAACATTAAAATCAATAGGAGATTTGGAAATTGATACAAAAAAGACACCAGGGCAGTAAATGTAAACAATTATTATTATAGACTGATAAATTTACAGAAATATGGGTGGTAATTAATAAATTGTTAATTATACATAAACTTCACAAAGACTTTTTTTTTTATATATATATAAATTGTCGGGTTGAACCCGGAGTTTCCACCAGGGGTGGGAGTTGAGCGTTTCTTATATTGGAGGAGGAGTGCGGACACACGGATAGCCCAGACTTTGCACGGTTTTTAGGTGCCCCCCTTTTCGGCCCTTTTGCTCCCAGAGGGTCGGCATCCAACGGCTTGGCTGGAATACCTTCAACTTAGGCCCTTCTTGATGGCTGATAACAGACTTGGGCTTTTTGCGGCCCCGCCCACAAAATTTGAACAATTATTTTTGCTGGAGGATTCTCCCAGGCATCTTTTGTCACTGGTTCACTCCTTCCTGACTACAAAGGCGGATATGGGGGACCTTAAATATATCGAGAAGTGGAATAGAGATTTGGGGACTCCCATTCCGGAGGAGGACTGGAAAAAGTCCTTTATCCTCACCCATACATTTTCCATTGCTTGCGCCGCACAGGAAAAAAATTATAAGATTCTGACTCGTACAGGTACCCAGATACTCTACACGCAATATTTCCTGGGGTTTCAGATAGTTGCTGGAGGTGTGGAAGGGAGAAGGGGACAATGCTGCATATCTGGTGAGACTGCCGATTGATACAGCCTTTCTGGAAGTCAGTGTTCAAGGCATACTCTGATTTGAGAACAGTTGGTAGGTTCCCCTCAGATGGCATTGCTTTCAATCCTCCCGGGATCACTTAAATCACAGAAAATGGGCCTCCTGACATTCTGTCTTACAGCGGCACGCATGGTGATCCCGAGATACTGGAGATCGACTGGGGTGCCATCTGTGAGGGAGTGGTTTGCGGAGATGGCCATCATTCACAGGATGGAGTCCCTCACGGCAGAGACCAATGACTCAGTGGATAAATTCCTTAGGATCTGGACCCCCTGGACCCTGGCTCTTGATTCCCTACCATTTCAGAACCTTATTGGTAACTCATAACCTGTGTTGTCAGTCCAATGTAGCGGCCCGAGTACTGGGGAAGTAATCTCTACCATGCCCTCCCTCCCTTTCTGCTGCTCTTTCCCCCCTTCCTTTTTTTTTTCCTTATCTTTCCCTCTTGTTACTTTCTTTTCTTTCTGGTTCTAGTTAAATCTTCTAATTTTTTTTTAGCAGTGGCCTCGTTTTGGTTGAGGCGTATTTCTCCTTTGGAAGGAGACTGTTCGTATTATAAAATGTGGTTACATATCCTATGCGTGCCTTATGGTAGTTAGTAAGAGAGAATATATTAGTTAGGACGTGGCTTATATTTTTCTCTGTAAGTTGACACGAAGTAATCACTTATTTGAATCTTACTTTTTTTTCCTGTAAACTGTCTTGTTTACTTTAATAAAGAAAGATTAACCCCATTACAACAGCCTTACGGAGATAAACGGCGACAGAATCAGGTCCTTATTCTGATCTGCCGTCTATAAACGGCGGTCAGAAAAAGGTAAATAGCGCCCCCCAGCGTCAGAAAATCTCCGGGGTTTCAGCTATCGGGGGTAGCTGAGACCCTGGAGATCATGATTCGGGCCGGTTTTCCGGTCCCCGCTCACCTGATGACCGGTATACACCGTATACCGATGATCATGTTATAGTAAATCACAGCGCCGGTAAACAATGATTTATCTCCCATCTGGCATGATGAAACATGTCAGCTGGGAGATAAATCTCCTCCCCCGGTCCCCCGGGGTCGCCGAAGTGCCCCCCCAACCCCCTCCCAAAAATCCAAGATGGCGGCGCGCACAGCAGCGCACCGCCCGCATTTACCCATTTCCTTTGACTTCTGTCGCATGTGCCAGGTCACCCCATATTCCCCCCCAGTGTCTCCCGGTGTCCCCCGTATCTATCGGAGCGCTGATCCCCCGCGCCCCCTCCTCCTTCACAGCAGACGCCGGTCACATGTGCAGAGTGCGGCTGTCAGCTTCCTGTGTCTGACTCAGAGACGCTGGCTCACTGCACGGACTCTGCAGCTGTGACCCGGGGAGAGTGGGTGCAGATTCTTTGCACCCACTCTCCTCAAATGGAAGGTCTGCACTCTTAGAAAATGGGGGACACGTTCCCTGAACGTGCCCTCCATATTCTAGAAGATCGTGGGACTTCCAAAATGGCTTACAGGAGATTTTTTTTTTCTTTTCAATAAATTCGTGAAAGAGCGATGGTTGGGGAGTGTTTTTTGAAATAAATTTTTTTTTGTTGTCAATTTTTTTTTTTTTTTTTTTATTACTGTCAATTAGTTATGTCTGGTATCAAATAGACGCCGTGACATCACTAATTGCTCTGCTTGATGCCAGGTGACATTACACATCTGGTGTCAACCCCATTTATTACCCCGTTTGCCACCGCACCAGGGCAACGGGATGAGTTGGGGCGAAGCGCCAGGATTGGCGCATCTAATGGATGCGCCACTTCTGGGGCGGCTGCGGCCTGCTATTTTTAGGCTGGGAAGAGTCCAATAACCATGGCTCTTCCCACCCTGAGAATACCAGACCCCAGCTGTCAGCTTCACCTTGGCTGGTGATCTAATTTGGGGGGACCCCACGTTTGTTTGTTTTTTAATTATTATAAAAAAATTAAAAAAAAAAAAACAGCTTGGGGAGCCCTCCAAATTGATCACCAGCCAAGGTGAAGCGGTCAGCTGTGGTTTGCAGGCTACAGCTGTCTGCTTTACCCTAGCTGGCTATCAAAAATAGGGGGGACCCCACGTCATTTATTTTAATTATTTTTTTTTCTTTTTGGGCTAAATACAAGGCTTGGCACCCTTTAGTGCCACATGAAAGTCACTGAAGGGCGCCAGCTTAGAATATGCAGGGGGTGACACGTTATATATGTTTGACATCTATCCATTCATCCACTGTAGCATTTTAGGCTGTGTGCCCACAATCAGGGTTTGCAGCGTTTTGGGCGCAGAGTGTTTTCCCTGCATCCATAACGCTGCATTGTGCAGTAGAAGCGCAGTGGAAGCATTTTTAGAAATCCCATGCCCACTGTGCTTCTTTTCTCCGCAGCATACACTGACGTGTGGTGCAGCTTCCCGAGCCTCAGCATGTCAATTTATGCTGCGGAGACGAGAGTGTTCTCTGCACGTAGAATAGAGCTAAAGTGCACAGCAGCCTGAACCCAAATCGTGGGCATGGGCAGCTGCGTTCTCCTGTGGACAACACTCAGATCTCTGCAGGAAGGCTGACACTGGGTACTAGATGCCGTGTCGCTGGATCATGGCCACATAGCCTAACAGTGAGAATTTTGTTGCTACAGCAACATTTTTGTGAAGTACCTGTGGAATCAAAATGCTTACTATACTCCTGAATAAAATCCTTGAGGGGTCCAGTTTCCAAAATGGGGTCACTTGTGGGGGGTTTCTGATGTATAGGTACCCAAGGGGCCCTGCTAATGTGACATGGTGTGTGCAATTTATTTCAACTTTTCCAAAATTCAAATAGTGCTCCTTCCATTCCAAGCCCTCCCATTTATCCAAACAGAGGTTTTTTTGCCACATGTGGGGTATCCCTGCTCTCACAAGAAATTGGATAACAACCTTTGGGATCCATGTTTTGTTGTTGCCTCTTGAAAAAGTGAGAAATTTGATGCTAAATCAACATTTTTGTGAAAAAAATGAAAATTTTCAATATGGCAACCTAAGCTTATCAAATTCTGTGAAGTGCTCGTGGATTCAAAATGCTCGCTATACACCTAGATAAAAGCCTTGAGGTGTCTTGTTTCCAGAATGGGGTCACTTGTGGGGGAGCTCCACTGTTTAGGCACCTTAGGGGCTTTCCAAATGCGACATAGCGTCCGCTAATGATTCCAGCCAATTGTGCAGTCATATGGCGCTCCTTCCCTTCCGAGCCTTGCCATGCACCCAAACAGTTGATTTCCACCACACATAAGGTATCAGCATACTCAGGAGAAATTGCACGAACAAAAAAGTCCAGCTCACCCCAATATAAAGATGTGATCCTGAGACGGGGCACGGATGGAAGGCAAATCCACAGCATGTAGGTAGGTAATGAAAATCCAGCAACTGCGTCCAGTAAAATAAAAACTTCGACTTTTATTTCAACAAGGTTAAAAGCGATAAAACCAATTCACATGAATGGAAAGGAAGAACGCGTTTCAGACAGTGTATGTCCTTAGTCATCTAACATCATGAATGAACACACAAATGTTTTGTAGCCAAAAAGAAACATGTGACAACCAATCACCTGGACAGCTGATTACATTGGCTAAATATGCACCAAGCACAACACATATGTGGAATAAAGACTGATTGATCAGTATACAATATAAACAGAAACCTGGAAGGTCTGAGAGAGAAAAAAAACAAAACAACTTTAGCGAACCACAAATGATCAATTTAGATAAATATTATTCAGTTTGTTTCTCAAATTTAACCCAAAGGGCATCCTAGTGCCTAAGTCAAAGATCCATTTTGCCTCTTTTAAATGCAATATAGACACAGGATTTCCTCCTCTTAGGTAAAAAAATCTGTTCAATAGCATTGACTCTGAAGGAGTCCACATTGCCACTGTGCACATTGATAAAGTGCTGGGAGGCACCTGATGGGCTTCTGCTACTGATGTTTTTTATATCATAGAGATGTTCAGAAATCCTGCGTCTTAATGTGCGATTTGTACTACCTACATATTGTACATCACAGGAGGTGCAGGTAATCAAATAAATTACCCCACTGGATCCACAATTGATAAAGGTTTTAATATTAAATTCTTTTTTTGATGTACAAGAAAAAAATGTCTTTGTATTGTACATATGTTTGCACAAACCGCATAATTTGTGTCCACACTTGTAGGACCCAGTAGTGGAAAGCCACGTTCTTGCATTGTTGTTTTTATTCTGAGAAATTTTGTTTAAGTGGTCACTGGGAGACAAAATCGAACCTATGGTGCGGTTTCTTTTCGAAACAAACTTTACACCATCCCCTAGAATGTTTTTTAAGGTATTATCGATAGTCAAAATGGGCAAGAATTTTTTTACAATATTAACTATAGAAAAATAATCTTTGCTAAATTTAGTAGAAAAGACTACCGAATTGGAGGATGTTTTTTCAGACAAGGTTTTTTTCATCAAATACTGATCTCTGCTTTTTTCATTGGTTTTGTCCATGGCTTTTTTTATAATTGAACTAGCGTAACCTCTGTTTTTGAATCTGCTGGCAATTCGATCACATTCAGCCCCAAAAGCAGCCTCAGATGTACAATAACGTTTAGCTCTAATAAATTCCCCAGTGGGTATATTATTGACAATGTGTTTGGGGTGGCAGCTCTGGGCATGAAGGAGTGAATTGCCAGCAGACGATTTTCTGTAAACCGTACAATCGATTTTTTGAGTAGCAGTATTAGATGAGAAAAACACATCCAAAAAATAAATTTTATTTGGGTCATGTTCATACGTAAACCTGAGATTATAGGGGTTATTTCTAATATAGAACATGAAATTGTCCAAGCAAGGAGTGTCTCCATCCCAGATGATGATGACATCATCTATGTATCTCAAAAAAATAATGATGTTCTTAATAAAGGGATTATTGACAGAAAAAATATATTCTTCTTCCCACCAGGAAAGAAAAATATTTGCAAGTGATGGAGAAAAACGGACACCCATTGCACAGTCTTGTAGCTGGATATAGAATTCGCCCAAAAATACAAAAAAAATATTTTCCAGCAAAAACCTAGTGACCTCCAGTATAAAATACTGAAGGTCATCAGAATAGTTGCTGTATTTGTGTAAAGAATGTTTTAAGGCAAGAATAGCCAGATCGTGTGGAATGGAAATGTACAGGCTCTGAATATCACAGGTCACCCAGCTATATTGATTCTGCCAGGAAAAATCTGAAAAAACATTAAGAATGTGTTTAGTATCCTGAATATAGCTGGGTGACACACGAGACAGAGCCTGCAACCTGATATCCAACCACTCAGAGAAGTGTTCAAGCAATGAATTGATGCCAGACACAATGGGCCTGAAACTAGGTGGGAACAGACCTTTATGGGTTTTGGGCAGGGCATGGAAGAGCGGTATAGAGGGAAATTCTGGGTTAAGAAACTCAATTTGTTTCTGATTTAATATGCCCAGATGAAAACCCTCCTCCAAAATGCGAATTCTGTGAAGTGCTTGTGGATTCAAAATGCTCACTATACACCTAGATAAAAGCCTTGAGGTGTCTTGTTTCCAGAATGGGGTCACTTGTGGGGGAGCTCCACTGTTTAGGCACCTTAGGGGCTTTCCAAATGCGACATAGCGTCCACTAATGATTCCAGCCAATTGTGCAGTCATATGGCGCTCCTTCCCTTCCGAGCCTTGCCGTGCACCCAAACAGTTGATTTCCACCACACATAAGGTATCAGCATACTCAGGAGAAATTGCACAATAAATTTTATGCTGAATTTTTTCCTTTTACTCTTGATAAAAAAAAGCTGTCTGGTTGAAGTAACAATTTTGTGGTAAAAATGTATTTTTTTTATTTTCACAGCTCAACATTATAAACTTCTGTGAAGCACCTGGGGGTTCAGGGTACTCACCAAACATCTAGATAAATTCCTTGAGGGGTCTATTTTCCAAAATGTGGCCACATGTTGAGGAGCTTCACTGTATAGGCACCTCAGGGGCTCTCCAAATGCAACATGGCGTCCGCTATTGATTCCAGCCAATTTTGCAGTCAAATGGCACTCCTTCCCTTCCGAGCCCCGCCGTGTGCCCAAACAGTTAATTTCCACCACATATAAGGTATCGCCAAACTCAGGAGAAATTGCACAATAAATTTCATGGTGATTTTTTTTCCTGTTACCCTTGTGGAAAAAAAAGCTACCTGATTGAAGTAACAATTTTGTGGTAAAATGTTATTTTTTTATTTTCATGGCTCAACGTTATAAACTTCTGTGAAGCACCTGGGGGTTCAGGGTACTCACCAAACATCTAGATAAATTCCTTGAGGGGCCTATTTTCCAAAATGGAGTCACTTGTGGAGGGTTTCTGCTGTTTACGTACCTTAGGGGTCCTCCAAATGCGACATGGTGCCCGCAATCTTTTTCAGACAAATTTCCTTTTCAAAATTCAAATATTGCTCCTTCCGTTCCAAGCCCTCCCATTTCTCCAAACAAAGGTTTCAGACCACATGTGAGGTATCACTGCGCTCATAAAAAAGTGGGTAACAAACATTGGGGTCAAATTTTTGGAATTACCTCTTGAAAAAGTGAGAAAATTGATGCTAAAGCAACATTGTTGAGAAAAAAATGAACATTTTCAATATGACAATGTAACGTTATCAAAATCTGTGAAGTACCTGTGGGTCCAAAATGCTCACTATACCCCTAGATAGGAGCCTTAAGGGGGTCTAGTTTCCAAAATGGTATCACTTGTGAGGGGTTTCTGCTGTTTAAGAACCTTAGCGGACATCTAAATGCAACATGGTGCCCGCAATCTATTTCAACCAAATTTGCTTTCCAAAATTCAAATATTGCTCCTTCTCTTCCGAGCCCTCCCATTTGTCCAAACAGAGGTTTCTGACCACATGTGGGGTATTGGCGAGTTCATAAGAAAGTGGGTAACACGTTTTGGGTCCATTTTGTTGTGTTATTTCTTATAAAAGTGAATAAATTTGGGGTAGAGCAACATTTTAGGTAACATTTTATTTTTTGCTTTTTTTCATTCCACATTTTCATTCCACATTGCTTTAGTTCCTGTGTAGCACTTGAAGGGTTAATAAACTTCTTGGATGTGGTTTTGAGTACCTTGAGGGGTGCAGTTTTTAGAATGGTGTCACTTTAGGGTATTTTTTGTCACCTAGGCCTCTTAAAGTCACATCAAATGTGATGTGGTCCCTAAAAAAAATGGTTTTGTGAATTTTGTTGAAAAAAATGGGAAATTGCTGATGAACTTTGAACCCTTCTAACTTCCTAACCCCAAAAAATTTAGTTTCAGAAATTGCGCTGATGTAAAGTAGACAAGTGGGAAATGTTATTTATTAACTATTTTGTGTGACATAACTCTCTGGGTTAAGAGCATAAAAATGAAAAGTTTGAAAATTGCAAAATTTTAAACATTTTCATCAAATTTCCGTTTTTTTTACAAATAAAAGCAAAAAATATCGTTCTAAATTTATAACTAACATGAAGTACAATATGTCACGAAAAAACAATGTCAAAATCACGGGGATCTGTTGAAGCGTTCCAGAGTTATAACCTCATAAAGGGACACTGGTCAGAATTGCAAAAAATGGCCTGGGCATTAAGTACAAAACTGGCTTCGTCCTTAAGGGGTTAAACAAATTGTTGGGTTGGTCTCCTGAGGAATCAATAGAAATATGACTATTTAAAAAAACTATTAAATTATGTCAAAAATACATATAAAAAATATATTGATTCATAAAGAAAATACGCTAATAAAAATAATGAAAAAATCTTATAGTATGATAAATATAATCATATAGAAATGCAAATACAATTACATCAATTCATGTGAAATAGTGTACATCAATTAAATATCGTATAGTACAAAAGAGGACCTAAAACCCAATGTAAGCTACAAGGAGTAAATAGAAATTTGTATACAAGATGATGAAACTGAGTCACATAAAATCAAGAGCAGTGAAAGTAGCCCCCTAAAGAAGCCCTTAGAACACACTTATAAATTAGGTGCAAATTTAATATGGTATAAAAAATATATATAAATATACGTTAATGTGCACCAAATAAATATAAAATAGAGAAATAAATATTTATATCGAGCTATATAAATGTGACTTTTTTTGTGTTCCAGGACTCTCCAAGGTGATACAAGGACAGCTCAATAAATATGTAAACCATCAATTCATCCCACTCCTTAATTAGCTATGAAAACCACCATATGCCCGTATACAATCAAATGAGTCTCCAGGACAGGGAATGGGGAGGAACACAGCATAATTAATATGTACAAATTAAGGGTAATCTATTAGAATATAACTGCTTTGTTCCACCTCACCATGTCCAAGAGCACTCCAGGTAATTATTCCACAGCCATATAAGAAATCAATACATTACCACTGTATACCTCTGCCACAGGTGACCCCCCCCCCCTCAACGTCCGTTTCGTATTACCACTTCATCAGAGGGCATGTCTGCGTGCAGAGCCATGAGGGGGTCACATGATCCCTGTGAAAACACGGCCGTGTGAGTAACTCCAGAGAATAACATGAGTATGTGTGGCATCAGTGTTAAAAACGGATGTCACACGTACCTAAAACACGGACGTCTGTAACCAGCCTAATGTTCAGCATTGATAGTTCCTTTCATGATGTCCAAAGTGCTCATGCCATAGCCACTAATCTAACGCAACCCCATACTATCAGATGCAGACTTTTGAACTGTGCACTGATGATGCCTCCTCTTGAATAGTGATGAGCAGACCCGTAGATGTTCGGGTTCACCCAGACAGTTTAAAAAAAAAATTTGGTTCAACTTGACCCCCAACCCCATAGAAGTCAATTGAGACGACCCGAACTTGAGTGCTGTAAAATGGTCCTAGTAAGGGCTAGGGGACTGCAAAAAGAAGCAAAATGGTTGGTAAGAGCAGGAAAATTGCCTTGCAAATAAATGTGGAAAGGGAAATGACTTAAAGGGGTTCTGTCACCATAGCAATCATTGTTACATAGGAAGAAAATTAATAAACTAGAATTTTTAAGAGTGCCCCTACAGAGCAATAACTTAAAAAAGGACCCTACAGAGCATGTTTACCCAGTTAACTTACACAGCCAAGATTGGCATAGTTCCCCCACAGAGCAACAAGTTTAACAAAAGGTACCTACAGAGCCTGCTTTCCCAGTCCTCCCTATAGAACCCAAATGTCAGCTCCAGTAGAGTATATTACAGCTGTTGCAGTTAAAAAGCTCACACCTGGATTTGTGATCGAGGTGGCGGCCTGCTGCGAGGCTTGAAATAGTTCCCCCACAGAGCAACAATTTTAAAAATGCCGCTACAGACTCCGTTCACAGGTCCTGCGTGGTGTGGGATCCCCCCCCCCCTAAACAGATGAGTTTCAGAGCAGCGTACTGTTGTTGCCCCCTAGCTGTGCTGAAGTTGGTCATGCAGGTCTAGTGCTGACCGGATGAGAAGTGGGTGGAGGAACCAAAGTAGTAGGAGGAGAGAAACGATCAGAAGACTCGGTTGTGGTAGCACATGCGCCAGAACACTTTCCCCTTCAGGCGCAGCCGACACTACATTAACCCCCACAGAGCCTGTTTTAAGAGTTGACTTAAACAGCCAAGATTAGTTCCCCCACAAAACAACAATCCTCAAAAAGGTCCCTACAGAGCCTATTTTCCCAGTTCACCCACACATTCAAGATTGTTAGACTTCCCCAATAGAGCAACAATTCTCAAAAAAGTCCCTAAATTTAAACTCCAGTAGCAAACAATACAGCTGCTGCAGTTACAAAGCTCCTAGTTGGATTTGGAATCATGCTCGTGGTATGCTAGCTAGCCTTGCTGCTACTACCAGCCCAAGCCAATTTGCCTTAAGATGCCTCCCGATGCTGTTGAATGAATGTCCCAGGGCCCCGAAGCATTTAGTTTGAAAAAATTGTTCAATGCAGGCAGCCAAAGCTGAATACCACAGTACGGAATAACGGAATAGGCATCCATTTCTATTTTGTTTGTTGTCGGTAATGGGCCCATGATTGAGAGGGGAGCTGGAGGAAGCCGAAGTGAAGAAATTGGAAGTGAATGTGGAAGACCCATCACTCAGTATGTGGAAAAATGTAGACACATACTCTTTTTCATGATGTTGTTGAAGCGCTGCCTCCTGCTAATACGGAGCGTATTGGACGGTGTTGCTGGATGTTGTGGCATGCTGAGGAACATCTTGTTGCCTCCGTCCTTTCATGCCTGCTCCATGTAAAAAATATATACAAGATTTCTGCCTTCAAGTGGTGAGTGGCCCTCCGTTCTATATTTCTGATGTACCGATTTTCAGTTTTCCTGTGAGGTGCACCCAGGGCCACCACTAGGAATTTCAGGGCCCCATACTGACAAAATTATGGGGCCCCCTTGAGACTCCGCCCAGGCTCCACCCCTGCTCCACCTCCACCCCACAAACTTTCCACAGTCTGCCACTACTCTTGGAAAAACATTTTAGATAGATAGATATATCTATTTATTTAATATATATTTTACTCACCCTCCCAAGCTCCCACGTCGCGCAGCGTCCACTCTGAGCCACGATGCATTTCAGCTGGATATACGCCCTCAAATGCACATCCAGCTAAAGCAAGGCGGGGACCGGGGTCGGCGGGCCCCTCCAACACCCCTGGCGATCGTCCTGCAGCTGTCTTCGGCTCACAGCGCGAATACCTGTCTCCGCAGATTGCCGAGTGCTCGACACCTCCACGGCACTGCTTTCCTGCAGCAGTGTGATGACCTCATCACACTGCTGCACGCTAAGCCCTGCTTGGCCCCTACCTCCAGCACAGGAGCGGACACTGAAAGCTGTGCAAGAAATTGTGCCTGGGCCTCCCTTTTTTATGGTGACAAAGCTGCAGATTTACAGTTAGGTCCAGAAATATTTGGACAGTGACACAATTTTCGCGAGTTGGGCTCTGCATGCCACCACATTGGATTTGAAATGAAACCTCTACAACAGAATTCAAGTGCAGATTGTAACGTTTAATTTGAAGGTTTGAACAAAAATATCTGATAGAAATTGTAGGAATTGTACACATTTCTTTACAAACACTCCACATTTTAGGAGGTCAAAAGTAATTGGACAAATAAACCAAACCCAAACAAAATATTTTTATTTTCAATATTTTGTTGCGAATCCTTTGGAGGCAATCACTGCCTTAAGTCTGGAACCCATGGACATCACCAAACGCTGGGTTTCCTCCTTCTTAATGCTTTGCCAGGCCTTTACAGCCGCAGCCTTCAGGTCTTGCTTTTTTGTGGGTCTTTCCGTCTTAAGTCTGGATTTGAGCAAGTGAAATGCATGCTCAATTGGGTTAAGATCTGGTGATTGACTTGGCCATTGCAGAATGTTCCACTTTTTTGCACTCATGAACTCCTGGGTAGCTTTGGCTGTATGCTTGGGGTCATTGTCCATCTATACTATGAAGCGCCGTCCGATCAACTTTGCGGCATTTGGCTGAATCTGGGCTGAAAGTATATCCCGGTACACTTCAGAATTCATCCGACTACTCTTGTCTGCTGTTATGTCATCAATAAACACAAGTGACCCAGTGCCATTGAAAGCCATGCATGCCCATGCCATCACGTTGCCTCCACCATGTTTTACAGAGGATGTGGTGTGCCTTGGATCATGTGCCGTTCCCTTTCTTCTCCAAACTTTTTTCTTCCCATCATTCTGGTACAGGTTGATCTTTGTCTCATCTGTCCATAGAATACTTTTCCAGAACTGAGCTGGCTTCATGAGGTGTTTTTCAGCAAATTTAACTCTGGCCTGTCTATTTTTGGAATTGATGAATGGTTTGCATCTAGATGTGAACCCTTTGTATTTACTTTCATGGAGTCTTCTCTTTACTGTTGACTTAGAGACAGATACACCTACTTCACTGAGAGAGTTCTGGACTTCAGTTGATGTTGTGAACGGGTTCTTCTTCACCAAAGAAAGTATGCGGCGATCATCCACCACTGTTGTCATCCGTGGACGCCCAGGCCTTTTTGAGTTCCCAAGCTCACCAGTCAATTCCTTTTTTCTCAGAATGTACCCGACTGTTGATTTTGCTACTCCAAGCATGTCTGCTATCTCTCTGATGGATTTTTTCTTTTTTTCAGCCTCAGGATGTTCTGCTTCACCTCAATTGAGAGTTCCTTAGACCGCATGTTGTCTGGTCACAGCAACAGCTTCCAAATGCAAAACCACACACCTGTAATCAACCCCAGACCTTTTAACTACTTCATTGATTACAGGTTAACGAGGGAGACGCCTTCAGAGTTAATTGCAGCCCTTAGAGTCCCTTGTCCAATTACTTTTGGTCCCTTTAAAAAGAAGAGGCTATGCATTACAGAGCTATGATTCCTAACCCCTTTCTCCGATTTGGATGTGAAAACTCTGATATTGCAGCTGGGAGTGTGCACTTTCAGCCCATATTATATATATAATTGTATTTCTGAACATGTTTTTGTAAACAACTAAAATAACAACTTGTGTCACTGTCCAGACTGTATATGTATATAAAACACATATATGTAATGATAATCGGTTATTTCTATTGCACACAGAAATTAAAATAAAATGTTTTCTTCTCTCTTAGGTACCCACTAGTCCAGGAAAAAAAAAATCACTTAAATAGGCCACGATTCCCGGGAACTACATTCATTTGAATATGATCTGCCGAGGAGTGAACATCAAAATGGAAAAAAACGAGCTCAGAGCTGTCATCAAATACCTCTGCTTCAAAAAAAAATGACTACCAAAGACATACACAGTGACTTGGTGGAAATATTGGGGGACTCTTCTCCTCCATATTCCACAGTTGCACAGTTGCACGCTGGGCCAAGGAATTTAAGCTGGGAAGAACATCAACGGAAGATGAACATCGTGAAGGACGCCCATCCACGTCCCTCAATGAAGAAAACATGAAAAAAGTTGAAGAAGTTGTATTGGCAGATCAAAGAGTGACTATCAGGCATGTAGCTGAGGTCACAGGGATCTCATATGGCAGTATTCAAAGAATCCTTGCAAAAGAATTGCATATGAGAAAGGTCTCCGCGCGTTGGGTGCCAAAAATGTTAACCGACGAGCAAAAGAAGAAACGAGTTGAGATTTCAATAGCAAATCTCGAAAAGTTCCAAGCAGACAAGGAGAATTTTTTGTCACGTTTTTTGACCATGGACGAGACCTGGATCCACCACTTTGATCCCGAAACTAAACAACAATCGATGACATGGAAACGAGCCGACGAACCGACGCCGAAGAAATTCAAAGTTTCAAGCTCAGCAGGGAAGGTTATGGCGTCCGTTTTTTGGGACGCTGAAGGAATTATTATAGTTGACTATTTGGAGAAGGGAGACACTATTACGGGCTCCTACTACGCAGAACAAATAAGAAGATTGCGGGAGGCTATCAAGGAGAAAAGGAGCGGCAAACTGCGGGCTGGAGTGCTGTGTCACCAAGATAACGTGCCGGCTCACAAAGCTGCAGTTGCCATGGCAACCATTCAAGAAGCGGGCTTTGAACTGGTGGAACCCACCCCCTTATTCGCCAGATCTAGCCCCCAGTGACTTCTTTCTCTTTCCTCGGCTCAAGGAACACCTCCGGGGCAAGAAATTTGATGATGATACCGATGTGATAACCACTGTTGGGGATTTTTTTGAGGGTCAAGATCAAGAATTTTTTTCGAAGGGAATTCTAAGTTTAGAAAAGAGATGGACTAAATGTATAGACTTGTTAGGAGACTATGTAGAAAAATATATATTTTTTTTTATATATATTCATTGTGTTTATTATTGATTATCATTACGTTTGGATCGCCCCTCGTATTAAGGTGAGGAGTACCGGGAACCGCTGATACCACTGAAAGTTAGCCGCTCGATCCTAGTGGAACTGTGGGATCCGGGTCGCACTCCAAAGGATCAGGATAACAGGTTCTCTTTAATCCATGTTTGTATCAAGGGTACAGGTGGTGGGGGAGGGTGAAGACATGCAGCGCTGGACAACGGCGGGCCGTTTCGCAAACAAATTTGCTTCCACGGGTCCAGTGAAGTCTGAGACGTAACATCCGCTCTCTTATACAAGAAGGTACGGGCGTAACGTCATCAGGTGATTTAAAACACATTAAATGAATATCACCAGTTATAATTACAAGAAGCAGATATATAGAAGAAATATTATCAAAAGTAGAAATATATCATAAATATCATAACATCAAATTTGCATAACGAAACAACGGAATATTAATGTATTCACACCATTTTTTACAAGGAGCAAAAATTTCAGCATATTAAGTGCAAAACTACAAAAAGACTGATAAATCATCATTTAAGCCCAGAGGGCCGAGCGCATTCAAATCCAAAATTAATCTGGACTCCCTTCGGAGTAATGAGCGATGGGTGTCACCTCCTGTGGTACAGAGGTTAACCTTTATTGCACCGGCAAATCTAAGAAGCCGAGGATTCCCTTCATGGCATTCCTGCATGTGCTTTATTAGCCGAGGTGAACCCACCCCAGATGTGATGGATTTGAAATACTCTCTGAATCTTACGTACAGTGGTCGAATTGTTTTGCCTATATAGAACCGCTGACAGAGACAAAAAATAATATATGCCAAATAGTTTGATTTACATGTAATAAAGTCATTAACTTTTAAAACATTACTACCAACTTTTATAATGTCACCTGTACAGCGGAACTCACAAAAGGGGCAATAGCCACATTTAAAATTACCCTTAATATTTTTGCGATCTAACCACGTTTTTCCTTTATAGGTAACATCGATTGTTTGCTAAAATGTCACTAAGGTTTTTGCTCCTTCTGTATGATATTAGGGGGCTAGCAGCGGCTATTTCCTGTAGATCTTTGTCATTCTTTATTAAGTGCCAGTGCTTTCTGATGCTGGATTTAATTGCATCATACATGGGATTCAACTTGAAATTGAAAACACATCTACCTGATGTTTCATTAGCATTATACTCTTATTTTTATTTCTATTAATATTTTTTCAGTCCATGCTGCTGCAGTGATCCCCTACCACCCATAACTGTGGGGGGGTTGAGTCCATGCTGCTGCAGTGAGCCCCTACCACCCATATCTGGGGTGATTCAGTCCATGCTGCTGCAGTGAGCCCCTGCCACCCATAACTGTGGGGGGGTTGAGTCCATGCTGCTGCAGTGAGCCCCTGCCACCCATAACTGTGGGGGGGTTGAGTCCATGCTGCTGCAGTGAGCCCCTACCACCCATAACTGTGGGGGGGTTGAGTCCATGCTGCTGCAGTGAGCCCCTACCACCCATAACTAGGGGGGGGAGGGGTTGAGTCCATGCTGCTGCAGTGAGACCCTACCACCCATATCTGGGGGGATTCAGTCCATGCTGCTGCAGTGATCCCCTACCACCCATAACTGTGGGGGGGTTGAGTCCATGCTGCTGCAGTGAGCCCCTACCACCCATATCTGGGGGGATTTAGTCCATGCTGCTGCAGTGAGCCCCTGCCACCCATAACTGTGGGGGGGTTGAGTCCATGCTGCTGCAGTGAGCCCCTACCACCCATATCTGGGGGGATTCAGTCCATGCTGCTGCAGTGAGCCCCTACCACCCATAACTGGGGGGGGGGTTGAGTCCATGCTGCTGCAGTGAGACCCTACCACCCATATCTGGGGGGATTCAGTCCATGCTGCTGCAGTGAGCCCCTACCACCCATATCTGGGGGGGTTGAGTCCATGCTGCTGCAGTGAGCCCCTACCACCCATAACTGTGGGGGGGTTGAGTCCATGCTGCTGCAGTGAGCCCCTACCACCCATATCTGGGGGGATTCAGTCCATGCTGCTGCAGTGAGCCCCTGCCACCCATAACTGTGGGGGGGTTGAGTCCATGCTGCTGCAGTGAGCCCCTGCCACCCATAACTGTGGGGGGGTTGAGTCCATGCTGCTGTAGTGAGCCCCTGCCACCCATAACTGTGGGGGGGTTGAGTCCATGCTGCTGCAGTGATCCCCTACCACCCATAACTGTGGGGGGGTTGAGTCCATGCTGCTGCAGTGAGCCCCTACCACCAATAACTGTGGGGGGGTTGAGTCCATGCTGCTGCAGTGAGCCCCTACCACCCATATCTGGGGAGATTCAGTCCATGCTGCTGCAGTGAGCCCCTGCCACCCATAACTGTGGGGGGGTTGAGTCCATGCTGCTGCAGTGAGCCCCTGCCACCCATAACTGTGTGGGGGTTGAGTCCATGCTGCTGCAGTGAGCCCCTACCACCCATAACTGTGGGGGGTTGAGTCCATGCTGCTGCAGTGAGCCCCTACCACCCATAACTGTGGGGGGGTTGAGTCCATGCTGCTGCAGTGAGCCCCTACCACCCATAACTAGGGGGGGGGGGGGTTGAGTCCATGCTGCTGCAGTGAGACCCTACCACCGATATCTGGGGGGATTCAGTCCATGCTGCTGCAGTGAGCCCCTACCACCCATAACTGGGGGGGTTGAGTCCATGCTGCTGCAGTGAGACCCTACCACCCATATCTGGGGGGGATTCAGTCCATGCTGCTGCAGTGAGCCCCTACCACCCATAACTGTGGGGGGGTTGAGTCGATGCTGCTGCAGTGAGCCCCTACCACCCATAACTGGGGGGGTGTTGAGTCCATGCTGCTGCAGTGAGACCCTACCACCCATATCTGGGGGGATTCAGTCCATGCTGCTGCAGTGAGCCCCTACCACCCATATCTGGGGGGGTTGAGTCCATGCTGCTGCAGTGAGCCCCTACCACCCATATCTGGCGTGATTCAGTCCATGCTGCTGCAGTGAGCCCCTACCACCCATAACTGTGGGGGGGTTGAGTCCATGCTGCTGCAGTGAGCCCCTGCCACCCATAACTGTGGGGGGGTTGAGTCCATGCTGCTGCAGTGAGCCCCTGCCACCCATAACTGTGGGGGGGTTGAGTCCATGCTGCTGCAGTGAGCCCCTACCACCCATAACTGGGGGGGGGTTGAGTCCATGCTGCTGCAGTGAGCCCCTACCACCCATAACTGGGGGGGGGGGGTTGAGTCCATGCTGCTGCAGTGAGCCCCTGCCACCCATAACTGTGGGGGGGGGTTGAGTCCATGCTGCTGCAGTGATCCCCTACCACCCATAACTGTGGGGGGGTTGAGTCCATGCTGCTGCAGTGAGCCCCTACCACCCATATCTGGGGGGGTTGAGTCCACGCTGCTGCAGTGAGCCCCTGCCACCCATAACTGTGGGGGGGTTGAGTCCATGCTGCTGCAGTGAGCCCCTGCCACCCATAACTGTGGGGGGGTTGAGTCCATGCTGCTGCAGTGAGCCCCTGCCACCCATAACTGTGGGGGGATTCAGTCCATGCTGCTGTAGTGAGCCCCTGCCACCCATAACTGTGGGGGGGTTGAGTCCATGCTGCTGCAGTGATCCCCTACCACCTATAACTGTGGGGGGGTTGAGTCCATGTGTGAAGCCCCACAGGTGTTGTGTCGGTGCATTACCTTCAGGGACTCCACTCGGCTGGATCTTGTCACAGGTAGGAAATCTTCTATTTGTCGTGACGCCACTCTCAGTATTGCGGTCAGTGGGGACCGCCACTGCAGGTTGAGGGACGCCTGGGGCTGATGGTGAGTGCAGTTAGTTGGAATAGCCTCCTGAGAGTGAGGCAAGCCCCAGGGCCCTGTGTAAGTGCGTAGTACTACAAGGCGCAGAATAACTCCACACACGCAGGATGTCTTTCAGGGGTTTTACTCACTTCAGGTGGCAGGGTGAGTAACCCGGGCGTAGCTGGGATGAACCAGGCGGGAACCAGGTATCCTTCAGGCTGACTTCTGATGGTGACTACCAACTCGCCTTCCTTAGCCCTTGGTGGTTTGGGGTAACCCCGACTTTTAGTCCCTATGGGGGTCACCCAGGGAAGTTGCTGAAGCCTCTCTCCCCTTCGTTTGCCGTTTGCTTGTTGCCTGGGCCAGATCACTCCAGCTGCTTGCCTCCTGTGAACTGTGGGCCCTAACTTTGGCTACGTGGCTGCGGCTTTTGTGGTGTTGTGGTGTGGGCTTTGAGGGCCCCACACCGGCAGGTTTAGCAGGGAAAGGTGGATCTATCCCCGCTCCGGGATCTGCCGCCCGTTTGGGCCTGGTTCTCCCTAGCAGTCTCCTTACTTCCCACTCTGTGCTCTCTCTCTAGCTGGAGATGGGTTTCGGGTAGCCCTCCTAGGTGACCGTTCTCCCCCGTCGGTAGCCACTGCGCGGACGCTGTCAGACTACAGCAGCCCACGGGATCTGCTCCTCACTCGAGCTCCCTGGACTCTGCACTGAACCGGCTCACTGCTCCTCCTCTCCTGTTCTTGCCTACCCCACCTAGCAACCAGGCTCTCTTACCACACCCCTTGAGAGGAGATGGAGGCTTTTGGCCCCCTCCACTATTCCAGTGGAGGTGAAGGCTTTTCCCCCTCCTGGGATCCCCAGGGGTCCTCTCATAGGTACATGTGTGAGACCTGATCACTATGTGCCTGTGTAGTCACACCTCGGTCAGCCTTCTGGATTACCTGTATTGTACTGTCCCCAGCATGGGTGCAGTACTCAGTGGTGCCTGACCAGGTCAGGGGCGCCACATTCCCCCTTAGTTATCACCAGCACGTCCTCGGGCTGCAAGACAACATTTTAAAATGCATAAAACATTAAAACATGGTAAAACATTTTAAAACCACCAGGTACCATACATCACCACCCTCCACCCACAAGTCCGTTAACCCACCCTAAACCCTTTCACGTTGGCCGCGCCTTCAGCCACTTCTGGCAGGATGTAGAGGCGGCTTTCATGGGCTGGTGGTCTTCAGGGCATACCTGGCCTGGTGAAGCCGCGCCTTCAGCCACTTCTGGCAGGATCCAGAGGCGGCCTTCACAGTTGGTGCTGACCAGGTACCCTCTTTGTGGTGGAGAGCCAGGCCCCATAAACAGGCATGCTCTCTGGTTGCAGGTGAGCCAAGGCCCTATATACGGACGTGCTCCCTGGTTGCAGACGAGCCAAGCCCCTAAACAGGCTGGCTCTGGTGGTGGTGGTGCCCTCTGGTGTAACTATTTACACTGCGAGAGTTTGTGGCTATAGCCAGTTCATAGCCTTAAGGTTCATTTCTCACATTAGTTTATGTGGGCACATCTCTTAAACTTGTGAACGTTGCAAAACAACCTTTTTCAAACTGGTAACTTGCTTTACTTTACATGAACTTTATGCAGACTCCTCTTCACCAGGGCTTGGGCCTGTAGGGCTGCGGCACCTGTTGCTTCCTTGACCTTTTTCTTCATCTGTGGTAGTCTCGTCAGTAGGTCCTTTGTCTTTTCTTTCTTTATCGCTGTCTTTCCTTTCTTCTTCTTTAGGACATGGTGCTACATCTAGCGCATACCAGCCTCTTTCTCCTTGATGCATGGTAAATTGTACGGTGTCTCCCATCCTCAGGTTTCTTCCTGGATGTCCTCGGGGCAGGTGGGCTCTGACGTCTCGTCGATTGACAAAAATGCCCTCTTTCATACCTGATGCCACTATAAAGCCGTATCCGCTCTTCAAGTTAAAGTCTTCCACAATTCCTCTACAAAGGGGTCCTCTGACCTGTGCTTTGGCTCTTCTCAGGAACCGTTTTTCTTCTAGGTCTCGGGCCGTGACTTCTCTCTGCTCTGGGGATGGCGGTGCAGGGGAAAACTGGGTTCTGCTACGGCGCCGTGTCTTGCGGGCTGGATTCTGCGAGGTACAGCTTACAAGCTCCCAGGTAAGGCTTTTAGGCAAATCTTCTTCAGCAGACGGTGTCAGGTCTTCTTCATCCCAGCGGGAATATGGCAACATCTCCGGCTCTGGGCATGGATCCACTGCTGGTATCTCCGGGGTCAGCGCCTCAGCTTCCTGGCCTCCTCTCCCCCTTAGTTCTTCTGAGCACTCCTTCGGTGGCAGTGCTGGGGATGGACTTTCTTCAGCAGACCCAGACGGGGACCTCTTTGACGTGGTTTCTGCAGGAGTTGTCGGAATCCTCTTGGGGGTGTGCGGAGGGAGCATGTACTGATCCACCATCTCCTGTGGGAACTTGGCCTCCATGTCAGCCTTCAGCTGCCAGTATGCAGGGTCCTCCCCCAGCGTGGGCTTCCTAGCAGGGACCTCCTTGGACTGGGGAGCGGTGGCTGCTCTGGCCTTGCAGGCCGGGGAAAATGATGATGCAATTTTATCTTGGCGGGCCGCGCCCGATATGGCGGCGGCCTGGTCTTGGCGGGCCGCGCCTGACATGGCGGCGGCCTGGATCGGCGTCGCTGCTGCGATGGGGTCGGTGCAGGCTGGGCTGGGCGTCGCTGCAGCGATCTGGGCTTGGCGGGCCGCACCTGACGGGGCTGTGGCCTGGTTCAGCACCTCACTTGCGGCGCGGACGAGCGTTGCGGCTGCGGTAGGGTCTCGGCGGGCCGGGCCTAGCATGGCGGCGGCCTGGGTCAGCGTCACACCTGCGGCGTGGATGAGGGTCGCGGTGGCAGCCGGTTCTTTGCGGGCCGGACTGGGCGTCGCTGCAGGGACCGGGTTTTGGTGGGCCGAGCAGGGCATCGCTGCGGCGGCCTGGGCTTGGCGGGCCGCACCTGGCGTGGCTGCGGCCTGGCTCAGCGTCGCCGCGCCGGGCGCCTCCTCAGGGACTGCAGGCGTGGCAGTAGGGGTCGGGGCACTTGCGCTGGCAGGGGCATCACTGGACTCACCCATCGGTGGCAGCATCGGGGTCTGAGTCGTCACCGCCCGGTCTGGCACTCGGCGCGCGGCTCTCCCCTCATAGGCCTGAACCGCCGCGGTCATCCACAGAAACTCCGTCCGTCCCTCTCTGATCAGCCTTCCGACCCTGGCCTCCAGTTGATCGCAGAACTCGGCGAGCTCCCGACACCACCAGGCAGCGGAGCCTGGCTCTGGGTCTCTGCACTCAGACGCCATTTTCTCTAATAGCAAGCTGCTGGCTTCTTTTCCGTTCCGCCGTCTCTGGACGCTTCCACTCTCTTCACAAGCGAGGTCAGAACTCTGCAGGGGATCTCTGGGTAGCCACACCTCTTCGTGGGCGGTAACTTCTCCCAGCGCGGGCTGCTGTTGTTTTTCAGCGCGCTTTTCATGGTGGCAATATGGCGGCGCTTCCAATTTTTCAAGCGGACCGCCCAGGCACATGGTCACCTGTCTGAACAGGTCTAGTCCTTATCCTGTTCGTGACGCCAGATGTGAAGCCCCAGAGGTGTTGTGTCGGTGCATTACCTTCAGGGACTCCACTCGGCTGGATCTTGTCACAGGTAGGAAATCTTCTATTTGTCGTGACGCCACTCTCAGTATTGCGGTCAGTGGGGACCGCCACTGCAGGTTGAGGGACGCCTGGGGCTGATGGTGAGTGCAGTTAGTTGGAATAGCCTCCTGAGAGTGAGGCAAGCCCCAGGGCCCTGTGTAAGTGCGTAGTACTACAAGGCGCAGAATAACTCCACACACGCAGGATGTCTTTCAGGGGTTTTACTCACTTCAGGTGGCAGGGTGAGTAACCCGGGCGTAGCTGGGATGAACCAGGCGGGAACCAGGTATCCTTCAGGCTGACTTCTGATGGTGACTACCAACTCGCCTTCCTTAGCCCTTGGTGGTTTGGGGTAACCCCGACTTTTAGTCCCTATGGGGGTCACCCAGGGAAGTTGCTGAAGCCTCTCTCCCCTTCGTTTGCCGTTTGCTTGTTGCCTGGGCCAGATCACTCCAGCTGCTTGCCTCCTGTGAACTGTGGGCCCTAACTTTGGCTACGTGGCTGCGGCTTTTGTGGTGTTGTGGTGTGGGCTTTGAGGGCCCCACACCGGCAGGTTTAGCAGGGAAAGGTGGATCTATCCCCGCTCCGGGATCTGCCGCCCGTTTGGGCCTGGTTCTCCCTAGCAGTCTCCTTACTTCCCACTCTGTGCTCTCTCTCTAGCTGGAGATGGGTTTCGGGTAGCCCTCCTAGGTGACCGTTCTCCCCCGTCGGTAGCCACTGCGCGGACGCTGTCAGACTACAGCAGCCCACGGGATCTGCTCCTCACTCGAGCTCCCTGGACTCTGCACTGAACCGGCTCACTGCTCCTCCTCTCCTGTTCTTGCCTACGCCACCTAGCAACCAGGCTCTCTTACCACACCCCTTGAGAGGAGATGGAGGCTTTTGGCCCCCTCCACTATTCCAGTGGAGGTGAAGGCTTTTCCCCCTCCTGGGATCCCCAGGGGTCCTCTCATAGGTACATGTGTGAGACCTGATCACTATGCGCCTGTGTAGTCACACCTCGGTCAGCCTTCTGGATTACCTGTATTGTACTGTCCCCAGCATGGGTGCAGTACTCAGTGGTGCCTGACCAGGTCAGGGGCGCCACACATGCTGCTGCAGTGAGCCCCTACCACCCATATCTGGGGGGGATTCAGTCCATGCCTGCTGCAGTGAGCCCCTGCCACCCATAACTGTGGGGGGGTTGAGTCCATGCTGCTGCAGTGAGCCCCTGCCACCCATAACTGTGGGGGGGGTTGAGTCCCATGCTGCTGCAGTGAGCCCCTACCACCCATAACTGGGGGGGGGTTGAGTCCATGCTGCTGCAGTGAGCCCCTACCACCCATAACTGGGGGGGGGGGGTTTGAGTACATGCTGCTACAGTGAGCCCCTGCCACCCATAACTGTGGGGGGGGGGGGTTGAGTCCATGCTGCTGCAGTTGAGCCCCTGCCACCCCATAACTGTGGGGGGGTTGAGTCCATGCTGCTGCAGTGAGCCCCTGCCACCCATAACTGTGGGGGGGTTGAGTCCATGCTGCTGTAGTGAGCCCCTGCCACCCATAACTGTGGGGGGGGTTGAGTCCCATGCTGCTGCAGTGATCCCCTACCACCCATAACTGGGGGGGGGGGGGGTTGAGTCCATGCTGCTGCAGTGAGCCCCTGCCACCCATAACTGTGGGGGGGGGGGGTTGAGTCCATGCTGCTGCAGTGATCCCCTACCACCCATAACTGTGGGGGGGTTGAGTCCATGCTGCTGCAGTGAGCCCCTACCACCCATATCTGGGGGGGTTGAGTCCCATGCTGCTGCAGTAAGCCCCCTGCCACCCATAACTGTGGGGGGGGTTGAGTCCATGCTGCTGCAGTGAGCCCCTGCCACCCATAACTGTGGGGGGGTGTTGAGTCCATGCTGCTGTAGTGAGCCCCTGCCACCCATAACTGTGGGGGGGTTGAGTCCATGCTGCTGCAGGGATCCCCTACCACCCATAACTGTGGGGGGGTTGAGTCCATGCTGCTGCAGGGATCCCCTACCACCCATAACTGTGGGGGGGGGGTTGAGTCCATGCTGCTGCAGTGAGCCCCTACCACCCATATCTGGGGGGATTCAGTCCATGCTGCTGCAGTGAGCCCCTGCCACCCATAACTGTGGGGGGGGGTTGAGTCCATGCTGGTGCAGTGAGCCCCCTGCCACCCATAACTGTGGGGGGGGTTGAAGTCCATGCTGCTGTAGTGAGCCCCTGCCACCCATAACTGTGGGGGGGGTTGAGTCCATGCTGCTGCAGTGATCCCCTACCACCCATAACTGTGGGGGGGGTTGAGTCCATGCTGCTGCAGTGAGCCCCTACCACCCCATATCTGGGGGGGAATTCAGTCCATGCTGCTGCAGTGAGCCCCCTGCCACCCATAACTGTGGGGGGGTTGAGGTCCATGCTGCTGCAGTGAGCCCCTGCCACCCATAACTGTGGGGGGGTTGAGTCCATGCTGCTGCAGTGAGCCCCCTACCACCCATAACTGGGGGGGGTTGAGTCCATGCTGCTGCAGTGAGCCCCTACCACCCATAACTGGGGGGGGGGGGTTTGAGTCCATGCTGCTGCAGTGAGCCCCTGCCACCCATAACTGTGGGGGGGGGGGGGGGGGGGTTGAGTCCATGCTGCTGCAGTGAGCCCCCTGCCACCCATAACTGTGGGGGGGGTTGAGTCCCATGCTGCTGCAGTGAGCCCCTGCCACCCATAACTGTGGGGGGGTTGAGTCCCATGCTGCTGTAGTGAGCCCCTGCCACCCATAACTGTGGGGGGGGTTGAGTCCATGCTGCTGCAGTGATCCCCTACCACCCATAACTGGGGGGGGGGGTTTGAGTCCATGCTGCCTGCAGTGAGCCCCTGCCACCCATAACTGTGGGGGGGGGGGTTGAGTCCATGCTGCTGCAGTGATCCCCTACCACCCATAACTGTGGGGGGGTTGAGTCCATGCTGCTGCAGTGAGCCCCTACCACCCCATATCTGGGGGGGTTGAGTCCATGCTGCTGCAGTGAGCCCCTACCACCCATATCTGGGGGGATTCAGTCCATGCTGCTGCAGGGGATCCCCTACCACCCATAACTGTGGGGGGGGTTGAGTCCATGCTGCTGCAGGGATCCCCTACCACCCATAACTGTTGGGGGGGGGTTGAGTCCATGCTGCTGCAGTGAGCACCTACCACCCATATCTGGGGGGATTCAGTCCATGCTGCTGCAGTGAGCCCCTGCCACCCATAACTGTGGGGGGGGGGTTGAGTCCATGCTGGTGCAGTGAGCCCCTGCCACCCATAACTGTGGGGGGGTTGAGTCCATGCTGCTGTAGTGAGCCCCTGCCACCCATAACTGTGGGGGGGTTTGAGTCCATGCTGCTGCAGTGATCCCCTACCACCCATAAACTGTGGGGGGGTTGAGTCCATGCTGCTGCAGTGAGCCCCTACCACCCATATCTGGGGGGATTCAGTCCATGCTGCTGCAGTGAGCCCCTACCACCCATAACTGTGGGGGGGTTGAGTCCATGCTGCTGCAGTGAGCCCCTGCCACCCATAACTGTGGGGGGGTTGAGTCCATGCTGCTGCAGTGAGCCCCTACCACCCATATCTGGGGGGGATTCAGTCCATGCTGCTGCAGTGAGCCCCCTGCCACCCATAACTGTGGGGGGGGTTGAGTCCATGCTGCTGCAGTGAGCCCCTGCCACCCATAACTGTGGGGGGTTTGAGTCCATGCTGCTGTAGTGAGCCCCTGCCACCCCATAACTGTGGGGGGGGGTTGAGTCCATGCTGCTGCAGTGATCCCCTACCACCCATAACTGTGGGGGGGGTTGAGTCCATGCTGCTGCAGTGAGCCCCTACCACCCATATCTGGGGGGATTCAGTCCATGCTGCTGCAGTGAGCCCCTGCCACCCATAACTGTGGGGGGGTTGAGTCCATGCTGCTGCAGTGAGCCCCTGCCACCCATAACTGTGGGGGGGTTGAGTCCATGCTGCTGCAGTGAGCCCCTACCACCCCATAACTGGGGGGGGGTTGAGTCCATGCTGCTGCAGTGAGCCCCTACCACCCATAACTGGGGGGGGGGGGTTTGAGTCCATGCTGCTGCAGTGAGCCCCTGCCACCCATAACTGTGGGGGGGGGGGGGTTGAGTCCATGCTGCTGCAGTGAGCCCCTGCCACCCATAACTGTGGGGGGGGTTGAGTCCATGCTGCTGCAGTGAGCCCCTGCCACCCATAACTGTGGGGGGGTTGAGTCCATGCTGCTGTAGTGAGCCCCTGCCACCCATAACTGTGGGGGGGGTTGAGTCCATGCTGCTGCAGTGATCCCCTACCACCCATAACTGGGGGGGGGGGGTTGAGTCCATGCTGCTGCAGTGAGCCCCTGCCACCCATAACTGTGGGGGGGGGGGGTTGAGTCCATGCTGCTGCAGTGATCCCCTACCACCCATAACTGTGGGGGGGGTTTGAGTCCATGCTGCTGCAGTGAGCCCCTACCACCCATATCTGGGGGGGGTTGAGTCCATGCTGCTGCAGTGAGCCCCTACCACCCATATCTGGGGGGATTCAGTCCATGCTGCTGCAGGGATCCCCTACCACCCATAACTGTGGGGGGGTTGAGTCCATGCTGCTGCAGGGATCCCCTACCACCCATAACTGTGGGGGGGGTTGAGTCCATGCTGCTGCAGTGAGCACCTACCACCCATATCTGGGGGGATTCAGTCCATGCTGCTGCAGTGAGCCCCTGCCACCCATAACTGTGGGGGGGGGGTTGAGTCCATGCTGGTGCAGTGAGCCCCTGCCACCCATAACTGTGGGGGGGTTGAGTCCATGCTGCTGTAGTGAGCCCCTGCCACCCATAACTGTGGGGGGGTTGAGTCCATGCTGCTGCAGTGATCCCCTACCACCCATAACTGTGGGGGGGTTGAGTCCATGCTGCTGCAGTGAGCCCCTACCACCCATATCTGGGGGGATTCAGTCCATGCTGCTGCAGTGAGCCCCTACCACCCATAACTGTGGGGGGGTTGAGTCCATGCTGCTGCAGTGAGCCCCTGCCACCCATAACTGTGGGGGGGTTGAGTCCATGCTGCTGCAGTGAGCCCCTACCACCCATATCTGGGGGGATTCAGTCCATGCTGCTGCAGTGAGCCCCTGCCACCCATAACTGTGGGGGGGTTGAGTCCATGCTGCTGCAGTGAGCCCCTGCCACCCATAACTGTGGGGGGTTGAGTCCATGCTGCTGTAGTGAGCCCCTGCCACCCATAACTGTGGGGGGGTTGAGTCCATGCTGCTGCAGTGATCCCCTACCACCCATAACTGTGGGGGGGTTGAGTCCATGCTGCTGCAGTGAGCCCCTACCACCCATATCTGGGGGGATTCAGTCCATGCTGCTGCAGTGAGCCCCTGCCACCCATAACTGTGGGGGGGTTGAGTCCATGCTGCTGCAGTGAGCCCCTGCCACCCATAACTGTGGGGGGGTTGAGTCCATGCTGCTGCAGTGAGCCCCTACCACCCATAACTGGGGGGGGTTGAGTCCATGCTGCTGCAGTGAGCCCCTACCACCCATAACTGGGGGGGGGGTTTGAGTCCATGCTGCTGCAGTGAGCCCCTGCCACCCATAACTGTGGGGGGGGGGGGGTTGAGTCCATGCTGCTGCAGTGAGCCCCTGCCACCCATAACTGTGGGGGGGTTGAGTCCATGCTGCTGCAGTGAGCCCCTGCCACCCATAACTGTGGGGGGGTTGAGTCCATGCTGCTGTAGTGAGCCCCTGCCACCCATAACTGTGGGGGGGTTGAGTCCATGCTGCTGCAGTGATCCCCTACCACCCATAACTGGGGGGGGGGGTTGAGTCCATGCTGCTGCAGTGAGCCCCTGCCACCCATAACTGTGGGGGGGGGGGGGTTGAGTCCATGCTGCTGCAGTGATCCCCTACCACCCATAACTGTGGGGGGTTGAGTCCATGCTGCTGCAGTGAGCCCCTACCACCCATATCTGGGGGGGTTGAGTCCATGCTGCTGCAGTGAGCCCCTACCACCCATATCTGGGGGGATTCAGTCCATGCTGCTGCAGGGATCCCCTACCACCCATAACTGTGGGGGGGTTGAGTCCATGCTGCTGCAGGGATCCCCTACCACCCATAACTGTGGGGGGGGTTGAGTCCATGCTGCTGCAGTGAGCACCTACCACCCATATCTGGGGGGATTCAGTCCATGCTGCTGCAGTGAGCCCCTGCCACCCATAACTGTGGGGGGGGGGGGTTGAGTCCATGCTGGTGCAGTGAGCCCCTGCCACCCATAACTGTGGGGGGGTTGAGTCCATGCTGCTGTAGTGAGCCCCTGCCACCCATAACTGTGGGGGGGTTGAGTCCATGCTGCTGCAGTGATCCCCTACCACCCATAACTGTGGGGGGGTTGAGTCCATGCTGCTGCAGTGAGCCCCTACCACCCATATCTGGGGGGATTCAGTCCATGCTGCTGCAGTGAGCCCCTACCACCCATAACTGTGGGGGGGTTGAGTCCATGCTGCTGCAGTGAGCCCCTGCCACCCATAACTGTGGGGGGGTTGAGTCCATGCTGCTGCAGTGAGCCCCCTACCACCCATATCTGGGGGGGATTCAGTCCCATGCTGCTGCAGTGAGCCCCTGCCACCCATAACTGTGGGGGGGGTTGAGTCCATGCTGCTGCAGTGAGCCCCTGCCACCCATAACTGTGGGGGGGTTGAGTCCATGCTGCTGTAGTGAGCCCCTGCCACCCATAACTGTGGGGGGGTTGAGTCCATGCTGCTGCAGTGATCCCCTACCACCCATAACTGGGGGGGGGGGGGGGTTGAGTCCATGCTGCTGCAGTGAGCCCCTGCCACCCATAACTGTGGGGGGGGGGTTGAGTCCATGCTGCTGCAGTGATCCCCTAC
>NC_134356.1:211882787-211942427 GCF_048569485.1 Anomaloglossus baeobatrachus | reverse complement strand
CCACCCATAACTGTGGGGGGGTTGAGTCCATGCTGCTGTAGTGAGCCCCTGCCACCCATAACTGTGGGGGGGTTGAGTCCATGCTGCTGCAGTGATCCCCTACCACCCATAACTGTGGGGGGGTTGAGTCCATGCTGCTGCAGTGAGCCCCTACCACCCATATCTGGGGGGATTCAGTCCATGCTGCTGCAGTGAGCCCCTACCACCCATAACTGTGGGGGGGTTGAGTCCATGCTGCTGCAGTGAGCCCCTGCCACCCATAACTGTGGGGGGGTTGAGTCCATGCTGCTGCAGTGAGCCCCTACCACCCATATCTGGGGGGATTCAGTCCATGCTGCTGCAGTGAGCCCCTGCCACCCATAACTGTGGGGGGGTTGAGTCCATGCTGCTGCAGTGAGCCCCTGCCACCCATAACTGTGGGGGGTTGAGTCCATGCTGCTGTAGTGAGCCCCTGCCACCCATAACTGTGGGGGGGTTGAGTCCATGCTGCTGCAGTGATCCCCTACCACCCATAACTGTGGGGGGGTTGAGTCCATGCTGCTGCAGTGAGCCCCTACCACCCATATCTGGGGGGATTCAGTCCATGCTGCTGCAGTGAGCCCCTGCCACCCATAACTGTGGGGGGGTTGAGTCCATGCTGCTGCAGTGAGCCCCTGCCACCCATAACTGTGGGGGGGTTGAGTCCATGCTGCTGCAGTGAGCCCCTACCACCCATAACTGGGGGGGGGTTGAGTCCATGCTGCTGCAGTGAGCCCCTACCACCCATAACTGGGGGGGGGGGTTTGAGTCCATGCTGCTGCAGTGAGCCCCTGCCACCCATAACTGTGGGGGGGGGGGTTGAGTCCATGCTGCTGCAGTGAGCCCCTGCCACCCATAACTGTGGGGGGGTTGAGTCCATGCTGCTGCAGTGAGCCCCTGCCACCCATAACTGTGGGGGGGTTGAGTCCATGCTGCTGTAGTGAGCCCCTGCCACCCATAACTGTGGGGGGGTTGAGTCCATGCTGCTGCAGTGATCCCCTACCACCCATAACTGGGGGGGGGGGGTTGAGTCCATGCTGCTGCAGTGAGCCCCTGCCACCCATAACTGTGGGGGGGGGGGTTGAGTCCATGCTGCTGCAGTGATCCCCTACCACCCATAACTGTGGGGGGGTTGAGTCCATGCTGCTGCAGTGAGCCCCTACCACCCATATCTGGGGGGGTTGAGTCCATGCTGCTGCAGTGAGCCCCTACCACCCATATCTGGGGGGATTCAGTCCATGCTGCTGCAGGGATCCCCTACCACCCATAACTGTGGGGGGGTTGAGTCCATGCTGCTGCAGGGATCCCCTACCACCCATAACTGTGGGGGGGGTTGAGTCCATGCTGCTGCAGTGAGCACCTACCACCCATATCTGGGGGGATTCAGTCCATGCTGCTGCAGTGAGCCCCTGCCACCCATAACTGTGGGGGGGGGGTTGAGTCCATGCTGGTGCAGTGAGCCCCTGCCACCCATAACTGTGGGGGGGTTGAGTCCATGCTGCTGTAGTGAGCCCCTGCCACCCATAACTGTGGGGGGGTTGAGTCCATGCTGCTGCAGTGATCCCCTACCACCCATAACTGTGGGGGGGTTGAGTCCATGCTGCTGCAGTGAGCCCCTACCACCCATATCTGGGGGGATTCAGTCCATGCTGCTGCAGTGAGCCCCTACCACCCATAACTGTGGGGGGGTTGAGTCCATGCTGCTGCAGTGAGCCCCTGCCACCCATAACTGTGGGGGGGTTGAGTCCATGCTGCTGCAGTGAGCCCCTACCACCCATATCTGGGGGGATTCAGTCCATGCTGCTGCAGTGAGCCCCTGCCACCCATAACTGTGGGGGGGTTGAGTCCATGCTGCTGCAGTGAGCCCCTGCCACCCATAACTGTGGGGGTTGAGTCCATGCTGCTGTAGTGAGCCCCTGCCACCCATAACTGTGGGGGGGTTGAGTCCATGCTGCTGCAGTGATCCCCTACCACCCATAACTGTGGGGGGGTTGAGTCCATGCTGCTGCAGTGAGCCCCTACCACCCATATCTGGGGGGATTCAGTCCATGCTGCTGCAGTGAGCCCCTGCCACCCATAACTGTGGGGGGGTTGAGTCCATGCTGCTGCAGTGAGCCCCTGCCACCCATAACTGTGGGGGGGTTGAGTCCATGCTGCTGCAGTGAGCCCCTACCACCCATAACTGGGGGGGGTTGAGTCCATGCTGCTGCAGTGAGCCCCTACCACCCATAACTGGGGGGGGGGGTTTGAGTCCATGCTGCTGCAGTGAGCCCCTGCCACCCATAACTGTGGGGGGGGGGGGGGGGGTTGAGTCCATGCTGCTGCAGTGAGCCCCTGCCACCCATAACTGTGGGGGGGTTGAGTCCATGCTGCTGCAGTGAGCCCCTGCCACCCATAACTGTGGGGGGGTTGAGTCCATGCTGCTGTAGTGAGCCCCTGCCACCCATAACTGTGGGGGGGTTGAGTCCATGCTGCTGCAGTGATCCCCTACCACCCATAACTGGGGGGGGGGTTGAGTCCATGCTGCTGCAGTGAGCCCCTGCCACCCATAACTGTGGGGGGGGGGGGTTGAGTCCATGCTGCTGCAGTGATCCCCTACCACCCATAACTGTGGGGGGGTTGAGTCCATGCTGCTGCAGTGAGCCCCTACCACCCATATCTGGGGGGGTTGAGTCCATGCTGCTGCAGTGAGCCCCTACCACCCATATCTGGGGGGATTCAGTCCATGCTGCTGCAGGGATCCCCTACCACCCATAACTGTGGGGGGGTTGAGTCCATGCTGCTGCAGGGATCCCCTACCACCCATAACTGTGGGGGGGGTTGAGTCCATGCTGCTGCAGTGAGCACCTACCACCCATATCTGGGGGATTCAGTCCATGCTGCTGCAGTGAGCCCCTGCCACCCATAACTGTGGGGGGGGGGTTGAGTCCATGCTGGTGCAGTGAGCCCCTGCCACCCATAACTGTGGGGGGGTTGAGTCCATGCTGCTGTAGTGAGCCCCTGCCACCCATAACTGTGGGGGGGTTGAGTCCATGCTGCTGCAGTGATCCCCTACCACCCATAACTGTGGGGGGGTTGAGTCCATGCTGCTGCAGTGAGCCCCTACCACCCATATCTGGGGGGATTCAGTCCATGCTGCTGCAGTGAGCCCCTACCACCCATAACTGTGGGGGGGTTGAGTCCATGCTGCTGCAGTGAGCCCCTGCCACCCATAACTGTGGGGGGGTTGAGTCCATGCTGCTGCAGTGAGCCCCTACCACCCATATCTGGGGGGATTCAGTCCATGCTGCTGCAGTGAGCCCCTGCCACCCATAACTGTGGGGGGGTTGAGTCCATGCTGCTGCAGTGAGCCCCTGCCACCCATAACTGTGGGGGGGTTGAGTCCATGCTGCTGTAGTGAGCCCCTGCCACCCATAACTGTGGGGGGGTTGAGTCCATGCTGCTGCAGTGATCCCCTACCACCCATAACTGGGGGGGGGGGGGGTTGAGTCCATGCTGCTGCAGTGAGCCCCTGCCACCCATAACTGTGGGGGGGGGGTTGAGTCCATGCTGCTGCAGTGATCCCCTACCACCCATAACTGTGGGGGGGTTGAGTCCATGCTGCTGCAGTGAGCCCCTACCACCCATATCTGGGGGGGTTGAGTCCATGCTGCTGCAGTGAGCCCCTACCACCCATATCTGGGGGGATTCAGTCCATGCTGCTGCAGGGATCCCCTACCACCCATAACTGTGGGGGGGTTGAGTCCATGCTGCTGCAGGGATCCCCTACCACCCATAACTGTGGGGGGGGTTGAGTCCATGCTGCTGCAGTGAGCACCTACCACCCATATCTGGGGGGATTCAGTCCATGCTGCTGCAGTGAGCCCCTGCCACCCATAACTGTGGGGGGGGGTTGAGTCCATGCTGGTGCAGTGAGCCCCTGCCACCCATAACTGTGGGGGGGTTGAGTCCATGCTGCTGTAGTGAGCCCCTGCCACCCATAACTGTGGGGGGGTTGAGTCCATGCTGCTGCAGTGATCCCCTACCACCCATAACTGTGGGGGGGTTGAGTCCATGCTGCTGCAGTGAGCCCCTACCACCCATATCTGGGGGGATTCAGTCCATGCTGCTGCAGTGAGCCCCTACCACCCATAACTGTGGGGGGGTTGAGTCCATGCTGCTGCAGTGAGCCCCTGCCACCCATAACTGTGGGGGGGTTGAGTCCATGCTGCTGCAGTGAGCCCCTACCACCCATATCTGGGGGGATTCAGTCCATGCTGCTGCAGTGAGCCCCTGCCACCCATAACTGTGGGGGGGTTGAGTCCATGCTGCTGCAGTGAGCCCCTGCCACCCATAACTGTGGGGGGTTGAGTCCATGCTGCTGTAGTGAGCCCCTGCCACCCATAACTGTGGGGGGGTTGAGTCCATGCTGCTGCAGTGATCCCCTACCACCCATAACTGTGGGGGGGTTGAGTCCATGCTGCTGCAGTGAGCCCCTACCACCCATATCTGGGGGGATTCAGTCCATGCTGCTGCAGTGAGCCCCTGCCACCCATAACTGTGGGGGGGTTGAGTCCATGCTGCTGCAGTGAGCCCCTGCCACCCATAACTGTGGGGGGGTTGAGTCCATGCTGCTGCAGTGAGCCCCTACCACCCATAACTGGGGGGGGTTGAGTCCATGCTGCTGCAGTGAGCCCCTACCACCCATAACTGGGGGGGGGGTTTGAGTCCATGCTGCTGCAGTGAGCCCCTGCCACCCATAACTGTGGGGGGGGGGGGGTTGAGTCCATGCTGCTGCAGTGAGCCCCTGCCACCCATAACTGTGGGGGGGTTGAGTCCATGCTGCTGCAGTGAGCCCCTGCCACCCATAACTGTGGGGGGGTTGAGTCCATGCTGCTGTAGTGAGCCCCTGCCACCCATAACTGTGGGGGGGTTGAGTCCATGCTGCTGCAGTGATCCCCTACCACCCATAACTGGGGGGGGGGGTTGAGTCCATGCTGCTGCAGTGAGCCCCTGCCACCCATAACTGTGGGGGGGGGGGGGTTGAGTCCATGCTGCTGCAGTGATCCCCTACCACCCATAACTGTGGGGGGTTGAGTCCATGCTGCTGCAGTGAGCCCCTACCACCCATATCTGGGGGGGTTGAGTCCATGCTGCTGCAGTGAGCCCCTACCACCCATATCTGGGGGGATTCAGTCCATGCTGCTGCAGGGATCCCCTACCACCCATAACTGTGGGGGGGTTGAGTCCATGCTGCTGCAGGGATCCCCTACCACCCATAACTGTGGGGGGGGTTGAGTCCATGCTGCTGCAGTGAGCACCTACCACCCATATCTGGGGGGATTCAGTCCATGCTGCTGCAGTGAGCCCCTGCCACCCATAACTGTGGGGGGGGGGGGTTGAGTCCATGCTGGTGCAGTGAGCCCCTGCCACCCATAACTGTGGGGGGGTTGAGTCCATGCTGCTGTAGTGAGCCCCTGCCACCCATAACTGTGGGGGGGTTGAGTCCATGCTGCTGCAGTGATCCCCTACCACCCATAACTGTGGGGGGGTTGAGTCCATGCTGCTGCAGTGAGCCCCTACCACCCATATCTGGGGGGATTCAGTCCATGCTGCTGCAGTGAGCCCCTACCACCCATAACTGTGGGGGGGTTGAGTCCATGCTGCTGCAGTGAGCCCCTGCCACCCATAACTGTGGGGGGGTTGAGTCCATGCTGCTGCAGTGAGCCCCTACCACCCATATCTGGGGGGATTCAGTCCATGCTGCTGCAGTGAGCCCCTGCCACCCATAACTGTGGGGGGGTTGAGTCCATGCTGCTGCAGTGAGCCCCTGCCACCCATAACTGTGGGGGGTTGAGTCCATGCTGCTGTAGTGAGCCCCTGCCACCCATAACTGTGGGGGGGTTGAGTCCATGCTGCTGCAGTGATCCCCTACCACCCATAACTGTGGGGGGGTTGAGTCCATGCTGCTGCAGTGAGCCCCTACCACCCATATCTGGGGGGATTCAGTCCATGCTGCTGCAGTGAGCCCCTGCCACCCATAACTGTGGGGGGGTTGAGTCCATGCTGCTGCAGTGAGCCCCTGCCACCCATAACTGTGGGGGGGTTGAGTCCATGCTGCTGCAGTGAGCCCCTACCACCCATAACTGGGGGGGGTTGAGTCCATGCTGCTGCAGTGAGCCCCTACCACCCATAACTGGGGGGGGGGTTTGAGTCCATGCTGCTGCAGTGAGCCCCTGCCACCCATAACTGTGGGGGGGGGGGGGTTGAGTCCATGCTGCTGCAGTGAGCCCCTGCCACCCATAACTGTGGGGGGGTTGAGTCCATGCTGCTGCAGTGAGCCCCTGCCACCCATAACTGTGGGGGGGTTGAGTCCATGCTGCTGTAGTGAGCCCCTGCCACCCATAACTGTGGGGGGGTTGAGTCCATGCTGCTGCAGTGATCCCCTACCACCCATAACTGGGGGGGGGGGTTGAGTCCATGCTGCTGCAGTGAGCCCCTGCCACCCATAACTGTGGGGGGGGGGGGGGGTTGAGTCCATGCTGCTGCAGTGATCCCCTACCACCCATAACTGTGGGGGGTTGAGTCCATGCTGCTGCAGTGAGCCCCTACCACCCATATCTGGGGGGGTTGAGTCCATGCTGCTGCAGTGAGCCCCTACCACCCATATCTGGGGGGATTCAGTCCATGCTGCTGCAGGGATCCCCTACCACCCATAACTGTGGGGGGGTTGAGTCCATGCTGCTGCAGGGATCCCCTACCACCCATAACTGTGGGGGGGGTTGAGTCCATGCTGCTGCAGTGAGCACCTACCACCCATATCTGGGGGGATTCAGTCCATGCTGCTGCAGTGAGCCCCTGCCACCCATAACTGTGGGGGGGGGGGGGTTGAGTCCATGCTGGTGCAGTGAGCCCCTGCCACCCATAACTGTGGGGGGGTTGAGTCCATGCTGCTGTAGTGAGCCCCTGCCACCCATAACTGTGGGGGGGTTGAGTCCATGCTGCTGCAGTGATCCCCTACCACCCATAACTGTGGGGGGGTTGAGTCCATGCTGCTGCAGTGAGCCCCTACCACCCATATCTGGGGGGATTCAGTCCATGCTGCTGCAGTGAGCCCCTACCACCCATAACTGTGGGGGGGTTGAGTCCATGCTGCTGCAGTGAGCCCCTGCCACCCATAACTGTGGGGGGGTTGAGTCCATGCTGCTGCAGTGAGCCCCTACCACCCATATCTGGGGGGATTCAGTCCATGCTGCTGCAGTGAGCCCCTGCCACCCATAACTGTGGGGGGGTTGAGTCCATGCTGCTGCAGTGAGCCCCTGCCACCCATAACTGTGGGGGGGTTGAGTCCATGCTGCTGCAGTGAGCCCCTGCCACCCATAACTGTGGGGGGGTTGAGTCCATGCTGCTGCAGTGAGCCCCTACCACCCATATCTGGGGGGATTCAGTCCATGCTGCTGCAGTGAGCCCCTACCACCCATATCAGGGGGGATACAGTCTATGCTGCAGGAATGAGTCCCTGCCACCCATAACTTGGGATTTAAGCTGCCATAGAACACGCTGTTCTTGTCAATAAAGCTTTGTTTCAATTCATACTAAGGACAAGCTGAGGGTGTTGGAATCTCGCGAGATTTGGCGAGCCTGCGGAAATTTCGCGAGATTTTCGCTCTCAACGCGTGTTCTCTGTCTTGGCGCTGCGTGTGGTGTGGACTGTGGTGCGGTGCGCGGTTACCAGTTACTACCAGCGGGAAAATGGCGGACGACTTCGGCAACGGTGAAGATGTGAAGGTGCCGGTGGGAAAGGCTGCAGGTAGCTGTGGTGACGTACTATGGACGTATGAGCGCGGCTGGTGTGGTGGCGGGCGGGTGTAGCCAGCATAGGCCGAGGTGTGCGCAGTGTCCCGCCATCAGATGCCGGCTGGGGCTGATACAGCCTGCGCTCAGCGGCCTGTGTGTGTGGATTATCCCGCCTCAGGCGAGCAGCCGCCATAGTCCTATGATCAGTGTAATGGGAGCTGCCAGTGTTCTTACTCCCGACCGTGCTCACTCCGGCCCTGTACGAGGCTGCCCACACTAGAGCAAGGGTTGTCCCTACATGTGTGCAGAGCAGACAATGAGGAGCGGCGCCATCAGCAGATGACTGCATACAGCACGCTAGTGGGGGCCTCGCACACCATCCCCCATTGCTGGCTGGTGAAGGCCTTCATCACTGTGCACTCACCCTGCTGAGAGGAAGCTGCAGCAGCACGTCTCCAAAGACCTACACATAGGGACTATAGACTGAGCCCAATGGGGACAGGGATGATGCCTGCAAAGCGCTGTGCAATTAGAGGGAATTTTGAGCTTTTTGAGTTAATATGGGCATACAGGTTATACTGTATATAGCTGAAATTAGTCATACCTGTGTGCCTCCTGGACAGGGCTACATCAGGACATTACTGGTGTTTGGGGGAAGGGGGAAGGCGCCGATCCCAACGTCCGAGCTTACACATACTGCTGAAATGTACTGCAGCTTAGGCTGCTTTCACACATCCGGCTTGAGCTCTGCGGCTCAATCCGGCTGTGCAAGCTATGCAACGGATGCGGTGAAAACACCGCATCCTTTGCATAAGTTTTTCCTATGCGGCCCGTCTGGTTTTTGCCGCTTGCGGCATGCTACTGAGCATGCGCAGTGGCAAAAACCGCATGCGGCGGCTGAATGCGGTTATTGCCGCATCGCGCCGCATCCGGCCGCCATAGGCATGTATTGAAAAATACGCCGAATGCGGCACGATGCGGTTTTTTTTTGCCGCACGAAAAAACGTGCTAGGCAACGTTCCATCCGGCCGCCGCATCGGCTAAATCTGCCGCATGCGGCAAAAACCGGATGGAACGCAAGGCCTTGCGGCACTAATTAAAGTCTATGCAGAAAAAACGCAACCGGCAGCAAAAAAAAACGGTTGCAATTTTCCTGCAAAGTGCCGGAGTGTGCCGCATTGCAAAAACCGGAGGTGTGAAAGTAGCCTTAGAGACCGGTTGGGTCCCTGCGCTGCAATACTAGCTGCCAGCGGCGTGCACGTGACTGGGGGTGTATGAGAGTGACGTCATGTGCCATTGTGTGCACTCTGATGTCAGCTGCCGGCCTATGCATGCTGGCTAGAGAGTATTATGCCGCACAACATGGGAGCGGAGGGAGGCGAGTAGAATGTTTGTGGGGGTTTTTTTTTGTTGTTTTTTTGGTGCATTACAGACAGAACGGGGGCTATTGTACCAGGATGGGGACCCAGGATTAATACAGTTGGAAGGGACCTCCATGTCCAACCCCTCCTGCTCTATGCAGGATTAACTAATCATTCCACACAGATATGCCCAGTCTCTTTTTGAAACATTCCATTGAAGAGGCACTCGCTTCCTCGTGTGGGAGCCTGTTCCACTCGTTCATCACCCTCACCGACAAAAATATCCAATCTGTCTCCTCCCATTCAGTTTCATCCGATTGCTTCTAGTCTTTCCTTGTGCAAATGAGAATAAAGGCCGCTTTACACGCTATGACATCGCTCAGGCGATCTCGTTGGGGTCACAGAATTTGTGACGCACATCCGGCCGCTGTAGCGATGCCGTAGCGACACCTTTGACGATTTTGCATCGTTGCAAAAAATGTGCAAAATCGCTCATCGGTGACATGGGGGTCCATTCTCGAATATCGTTGCTGCAGCTGTAACGATGTTGTTCATCATTCCCAGGGCAGCACATGTCGGTACCTGTGACACCGCAGGAACGAGGAAGCTCTCCTTACCTGCCTCCCGCCCGCAATGCGGAAGAAAGGAGGTGGGCGGGATGTTCGTCCCGCTCATCTCCGCCCCTTCCGCTTCTATTGGGCGGCCGCTTAGTGATGCCGCTGTGACGCTAAACGAACCGCCCCCTTAGAAAGGAGGCGGTTCGCTGGTTACAGCGACGTCGCATGGCAGGGAAGTAGTGTGACAGGTCTGGGCAATGTTGTGTGCCACGGGCAGCGATTTGCACATGTTTCACAACCGATGCGGACGGGTACCCACGCTGGCATTATCGGTACCGATATCGCAGTGTGTAAAGCGGTCTTAAGGCTGATCCCTCTACAGTGTGACAGCCCATTAGCTATTTGTCCAAGTTTTGCATCAGGGCCCATCAGACCCTAGTTATGCCGTTGGCACTAATCACAGCCGCAGCTACTTACATTTTATCTCCACAACAGAGGGTGCCGGCCACATCTGACATCAGTGACATCAGATGCGGCCGGCGTGCCCCAGGCCCTTGCGGCACATTTATATACTGGAGTTGAGGGCCTGAACGTGATGAGTTAATCGTGGCCACCCATCCACTCACGGTAGGTAGTGTCACAGCTCACCTCTTCCCCCTTCTTGCACGATGATCTCATCATGTCCATAAACATGAGAACATGTACAGAAAGCTTTCCCAAGGAAATAATCCCCTATGTCTTGTGATATATGCATACGTCCAATGTTCATATCTCCAAACAGGCAAGAGAGCAGCTTACATAAATATGCAGTATAAACCTAAAGACCTGTAGAAATAATTATCAAAGTGCAAACTGCAGAAAACCTATTCAGACATCACCTTGTAAAAATTTCTCTTTATTAACAAATTTTTAAAAAATACACAAATAACTGGTGTGATCATAGACAAGGTGCCAAAGTGCACGTGACCAGGTATCCAAACTAGTGGGGCACATAAAGGGTAGAAAGGCTAGATAATCAGATATTTAGCTAATAGTAATGGAGGGAATAGTGCAACTTCTAAATATACATCCTACTTATCCCTTCCTAACCGCGGAGGACATCATCATTTATTGGATATCCCCCGCTCCACGATGGCTACCCCTAACTCACCCTGGACTCCACTAGCAGGAGACCATCACCACATTTACTCCAGGTGCTGTAAAAGAGTGACAAACCGGACAAACATGTAGACACGAGAAAAGTGCAGAACTGTGCTACACATAAACAGTCCAGAGATCTATCCTGCCAGATTCTTACCCTACTATTCCCATTTCATTGTATGGAACATTGGAATATAAGGAACATCTTGCCACTAGATAAAAATAGGTCATCGGGAAGGGGGTGTTTTGATTTTGCATCCCTCACTCCGCTTATCCCAACGCGTTTCACCCTCTCCTAGAACATTGATATTGGGGGATCAACAGGGGAGAATTTTTTAGGAAAAAAGACCCAATGCTTTGAACAATTAATGTAGTTTCAAGCCTCCAGCACAGACAGGTGACATTTTTAGATGAATACCAACCTAATAAGGCCTTTCCTCAATCGGGCCAGAAATACATCTATCTGGATATGACTGATTTTACCAAGCAGCGATTATCAAAATGCAGACCTCTAAATTATTGGCTCAGTAGAGATATAATCAATGTGTGGAGATGATATTCACATATCTCATGAATGTAATTATTTACATATTTTCATCCAGGCTAAAATCGATCCCTGGATCCAAAAGTCCTCCACTTCACGGGATACAACACATAAAGGCCAAGATAAGAGGCACTTCATACAATTCCGTGGTGACTAGACAAGCCCTATAGCCTGTTCCTTAACCCCTTCACGACCATGGACGGATATATCCGTCATGGAGCGTGTCCCGTTAAGCCCCGCCCCCTGCCGCGGGCAGGCGGTGGTCGGCACACATATCAGCTGTTTTCAACAGCTGACATGTGTGCCTGCTAGCCGCTGGTGGAATCACTTCCACCCGCGGCCATTAACCCCTTAAATCTTGCTGCCAAAGTCTGGCAGCAAGATCTACCGTATATGCCGGCGTATAAGACGACTGGGCGTATAAGACGACCCCCAACTTCTGCCCTAAAAATATAGAATTTGGGATATACTCACTGTATAAGACTACCCCGCTCCCAAATGAAAAAAAGTCTGCTTTGATTGCAACATGTTAATTTTAATTCAAATGCATATGACATGCAGGTACTGTATATAGCATGACATCTTGTGATACATACGGTATTCAGTATGCTTCAGTATGCTAAGAGCAGGGGGCCGCACTGTGTGAGGAGGTGTTTTTTTTACTGTCCAGTATAACCAATAGGATTAGTGCAGGGGCGGGGGAGTCACCGGGCCGAGAAACCAGCATGTAAGCTCTTCATTAATGTCCCTGCATGGATGCGAGGGGAATCTGGCGTTACTGCACTAATCCTATTGGTTATACTGGACAGTGAAAAAAAAAAAACACCTCCTCACACAGTGAGGCCCCCTGCTATATATCCGCTATATATCCGCTGTATATGCTGTATGATATACCAGTACGGGGCCGGGCTGTGTATCGCGTTTCCATAACGACGAGGCAGGAACTTCCCTGCTAGAGCGCTGACGTCAAGGCAGAGCTGCTTGCCTCTGATTGGCCAGCGCTCTGCCATTCAGCAGCGGTGACAGGAAGTTCCTCCCTCGTCGCTATGGAGGCAGAATCCAAGCGTGGAACGGAGTGGAGCGGCGCACTACAGCACCCAGGTGTATATCCGGCGTATAAGACGACCCCCCACTGTAGCCATTATTTTAAGGGGGTAAAAAGTCGTCTTATACGCCAGTATATACGGTAAATGCGCGCGGCCATGTTTTTTACTTACCGCCGCCCCCACCGGAAGTCACGTGCGTGATCACGTGACTATCGGTGGTTGCCATCGTAGCACAGGGTCATGTGATGACGCCTGCAGCTACGAAGTTTCACTTTCGTTTTCCCTCGGCCGAGAGCAGAGGGAAAAAGAAAGTGACTGTATCTGCTGTTTACAGCTGTATAGCTGTGATCAGCAGATAGATAATAGCGATCGGATTGCTGATCGCTATAGCCCCCTAGGGGGACTAGTAAAATAAAAAAAAGTAAAAAAAAAGTAAAAAAAAACCCCCAAAAAACCTAAAAGTTCAAATCACCCCCCTTTCCCCCCATTGAAAATTAAAGGGTTAAAAAATAAATAAATATACACATATTTGGTATCGCCGCGTTCAGAAATGCCCGATCTATCAAAATATAAAATCATTTAATCTGATTGGTAAACGGCGTAGTGGCAAAAAAATTCCAAACGCCAAAATTACGTTTTTTTGGTCGCCGCAAGTTTTACGCAAAATGCAATAACAGGCGATCAAAACGTAGCATCTGCGCAAAAATGGTACCATTAGAAACGTCAGCTCGAGACGCAAAAAATAAGCCGTCACTGAGCCATAAATCCCAAAAAATAAAAACGCTACGGGTTTCGGAAAGTGGCACAAAACGTGCGCCACTTTTATTGGACAAACTTGTGAATTTTTTTTAACCCCTTAGATAGAAGTAAACCTATACATGTTTGGTGTCTACAAACTCGCACCGACCTGAGGCATCACACCGACACATCAGTTTTATCATAAAGTGAACACCGTGAATAAAACATCCCAAAAACTATTGTGCCATCACACTTTTTTTGCAATTTTTCCGCATTTGGAATTTTTTTTGCTGTTTTCCAGTACGCTATATGGTAAAACTTCTAGTTTCATTTAAAAGTACAACTTGTCCCGCAAAAAACAAGCCCTCATATGGCAAGATTGATGGAAAAATAAAAAAGTTACGGCTCTCGGTAGAAGGGGAGCGAAAAACAAAAACGGAAAGTGCCTCGGGGCTGAAGGGGTTAATGACTGGGGTGATAATCCTTCAAGGAGGCTGTCTTTCTGACCACTTCCTTTGTGTCCTGCCCAGACAATTCTGAGGTGTCCACCGCTCTGAGACAATATTTAGAGGTCTGCATTTTGATAATCGCTGCTTGGTAAAATCAGTCATATCCAGATAGATTTCTGGCCCCGCAAATTTTGCACCTGCACATTCTGCCTGCCATCTCTCCCCTGCACTGCTCCGCCCTTCTGTGGGCACAGTCTTCAATATTGATGTGTGCAGGTGCCGCAGAGTCACTAACTTTCGTTCCCAGTGATCTCCGGCTCACACATTCAGCATTTGAATGCAGAAACTTCTGCATCTTTTGGCAGGAAAAACCCAATGGCAAAAACGCACGTTTATTTTGCATGCGTTGTTTTAGCATTCATGGACAGCAATGAATGTTATAGATATAGACCTTTAATTGCACCCTGTGGAGCTTAGTGGACAGATTATGATTAAATGAAAAAAACGCTGCGGGGTCCCTCTCAATCTTAAGCTGGTGTCACACACAGTGACAACGACAACGACGTCGCTGCTACGTCACCATTTTCTGTGACGTTGCAGCGACGTCCCGCCGCTGTCGCTGTGTGTGACATTCAGCAATGACCTGGCCCCTGCTGTGAGGTCGCCGGTCGTTGCTGAATGTCCAGCTTCATTTTTTGGTCGTCACTCTCCCGCTGTGACACACACATCGCTGTGTGTGACAGCGAGAGAGCGACGAAATGAAGCGATCAGGAGCCGGCACTGGCAGCTGCGGTAAGCTGTAACCAGCGTAAACATCGGGTAACCAAGGGAAGACCTTTCCCTGGTTACCCGATGTTTACGCTGGTTACCAGCCTCCGCTCTTGCTGCCAGTGCCGGCTCCTGCACTGTGACATGTGGCTGCAGTATGCATCGGGTAATTAACCCGATGTATACTGTAGCAAGGAGAGCAAGGAGCCAGCGCTAAGCAGTGCGCGCGGCTCCCTGCTCTCTGAACTGTGACATGTAGCTGCAGCACACATCGGGTTAATTAACCCGATGTGTGCTGCAGGAGAGCAAGGAGCCAGCGCTAAGCGCGGCTCCCTGCTCTCTGAACATGTAGCACAGCGACGTTATGATCGCTGCTTCTGCTGTGTTTGACAGCTAAGCAGCGATCATAACAGCGACTTACAAGGTCGCTGTTACGTCACCGAAAATGGTGACGTAACAGCGACGTCGTTGTCGCTGTCGTTTAGTGTGAACCCAGCTTTAGTAACCAGCAAAGGTAAAGTAGACAGCTGGGAGCTGATATTATCAGGCTGGGAAAGTCCATGGTTATTGGGCCCTTCCCAGCCTAAAAATATTAGCCCGCAGCTTCTCCAGAAGTGGCACATTACATTAGTTGCACCAATTCTGGCACTTCACCTGTGCTCTTCCCGATTTGCCCTGGTGTGTTGGCAATTGAGGTAATGACAGTTGGGGTTAATGTCATCTGCTGGCATCAAGCCCTGGTGTTGGTAATGGATAGGTGTCTATCAGACACCCCATTAATAACCCAGTAAGTAAAATGAAAAAAAACAAACAAGTTTTTGAAAATAAAATCCCCGAGTTTTATCCTAGTTCACCAATTTATTAAAAAAAAAAACATAACAGCCATGTAGGTCTGACATAGTCCACAGATGGAAATCAGAAACACGTAAAGAGAGAAATAACTTCTAATGCCAGGCTCCTGACTTGTTCTGCAGCTCCGCGGTGAGAGCAGTATTGCGTTGGAGATATGCAGTGTTAAGAACAGATCGGTAGATTGGCATCTGTAGTGTAATTACCAGGTTGCCGATGTGTACTCGCTGCCGCAATGTATAGAGCTATGCAGTGTAATCATCAAGCTGCTGAGATCAGAACACTGACTGAGTTCTTGTCAGCTTAAAGCCTCATTCAGATGTCCGTCATTATTGTGGGGGCTTACATTTAAAGCGTCATTCCAGTGCTAAATAAAAATCCCAAGCAAACACTGCAGTGCTGCTTTAAAGGGAACCTGTCACCAGATTTGGCCCCAATAAGCTGCGGCCACCACCATGGAGCCCTTATATACAGCATTCTAGAATAGCCCTGGCCGCTCTGTATAAAGTAAAAAAAAAAACAGCTTTAAAGGGAACCTGTCAGCAGAAATTTCGCCCAAAACCTAAAAGATTCCCCCTCTGCAGCTCCTGGGCTGCATTCTAGAAAGGTCCCTGTTATTATTGTGCCCCCTGTGAGACCAAAATAAAGAGTTTATAAAGTGGTACCTTTTTGTATTCAGATAGTGTAAATGTGACACGGGGGCGGGCTTTCTGGCGTCCGTTTTTCTGCCCCCTGGTCCTGTATGAGGTTTGGTTTGCGCGCTCACGAGATTATGGGCGGGTACTTGCTGATAACAATCACAGTCCCGCCCATAATCACTTGCCTGTGCACACGTCACCAGCGGTCACACTGCTCAGTCCCGTGAGACTGGCACTGGGCATGCACGGGGATGGCTGGAGCAGTGGGCGGTGCATCAGCTATGGAGAGGAGCGATGGGAGGCGGCATACAGGACCAGGGGGCAGAATAACGGACGCCAGAAAGCCCGCCCCCGTGTCACATTTACAGTATCTGAATACAAAAAGGTACCACTTTATAAACTCTTTATTTTTGTCTCACATGGGGCACAATAATAACAGGGACCTTTCTAGAATGCAGCCCAGGAGCTGCAGAGGGGGAATCTTTTAGGTTTTGGGTGAAATTTCTGCTGACAGGTTCCCTTTAAAATACTCACCCAGGGGGCGGTCCAGCCCACTGGGTGTCACTGTTCTCCGGTCTGACGCCTCCTACTCAGCCCAGTGTGGATGACGTGTCCTACGTCCTCAACACAGGGTGGCATTTAAATCCCCTACTGAGGCAGATCAAAGAATCGCCCCTGGGCATTACAGTACTTTAATCTGCCCTCAGCAGGGCAGATCAAAGTGCATCTGCAGCACCGCAATGCCAGCCTGTGTGGATGACGTAGGACACATCATCCACAGTGGGCTACGTAGAAAGGGGACGGCGATCGCCGCAGAGAGGCGGCTCCAGACTGGAGAGCAGAGACACCCATCGGACTGGACCGCCCACTCTAGGTGAGTATTATGAAAGTATTTTTTATGTTATACAGATTGGCCTGGGCATTTATACTGTAGTCTAGAATGCTGAATATAAGAACTCACTAGTGGTGGTCGCAGCTTATTGGGGCGAAATCTGGTGACAGGTTCCCTTTAATAAAGTGCATAGGGAATGTTAAAACACTTCACAAACCTGGCTCTGCCCCATTAGCTCTGTACCCCACCTTTCTCTGCCTTTTTTTCCCTCCAGTGATTGGACAGCAGATTGCTTCAGTAAAGGTGTGAATGACATATGGTTGATTTACTTTTTAAGGGCTAGGACACGCTGAGTTAAACGGGCTGAAAAATTAGAAATCACATTCCACTCAGACCTATGTTACTCTATGGGGCTGTTCCCATCTTCGATTTTTTTATTTTTTTTTTTCTCGGCCCTATTTGGACCGAGAAAACAATCGCAGCATGCTGCGGGTGTAATCCGATCCGTATTCACTCGCCGCCATACAAGTCTATGGGTGCAAGTGAACGATCGCACTGCACTCGGATGACACCAGAGTTCAGTGCAATAACTGCATCAGTCCCAGATACTCGCTGCGGGCACTGTGAGGCAGGAGGAGCATCTAGAAACTGTCACCAGTGCGGGCTTCAAAGAAATGGGGCCCTGGAGTCGGCACGTGCGCAGATGGAGCTCTCGGCTCAATGACAAGCCAAGATCTCCTCTGTGCACGCTCTACCTTCGGGTGCCATTTTAGTTAAGTCCGCTGCAGGGAGATCAGTCGGCCGGAGGCGGCGCATGCGCAGATGAGATCTTGGGCCGAGAGCTCCATCTGCACACGCGCCGACTCCGGACGCCAACATTTTCAGAATGGCGGTCCCTGCCTGACTGCCCGCAGTGAGCCTGCAGCAAAGCTCCCGCAGCATCTCCTGTAACTCCTCTCCACCTTCCCCGGTAAACTACATTCAGATTATAAGACGCACCCCTCATTTTCCTCCTAAATAGTAATACACGACTACTTATGAAAGTACCACTTTTACAGAGAAACCAAAATATAACAAAACGAACAAATGAGAGGACATATTGGGATAACACAATAATCTAATATATGAAGGTGTGTGTGTGTGTGTGTGTGTGTGTGTGTGTGTGTGTGTGTGTGTGTGTGTGTCCGGGATTGGCATCTGCACCATCGCAGCTACAGCCACAAAATTTTGCACACTCACACTTCTGGACCCAGAGAGCGTCATATGCTATGTTTTGTGGGGAAATTTTAACCCCGCTCTTTACAGTTATTCACCAAAAACCTGCCTCCATTAAAGCGAATGGAGCTGGGAGCCACAGTGCAGCCAGAACTTCAGAAGAATGCGCAGCCACGCCCTTATATGGAATGTTAGCGTGTCACAATGCAGCCAGGGAAAGAGGCAGACACAGACAGGGTAAGAAACAGACAAAGAGACAGACTGACAGGGAAAGAGACAGCCAGGGAAAGAGACAGATAGATAGACAGACGGAGAAAGAGACAGAGACAGACAGGGAAAGAGACAGACAAAGAGAGAGAGATGTATACAGAGGGGGAGACAGACAGAGAATGGGTGAGAAACAGAGAGACAGTTACTATCCCGGGCAGTGCCGGGTGCTATGTTGTGAGGCGAAATTTTAACCCCGCGCGTTCCAATTTACCAATGAATTTTACCCCTATCTACATAATGGGGAAAAAGTGAGACGAAAAGTGTTGGGGGCAAATTGACAGCTGCCAGATGTGAACAAGGGGGACTTAAAAAATGAGGCGATGGCGCCAAAGAGTATATACCGTACAGTTGCTAAGGTGGGGCCCTGACATGGGATACTCACCACACTCGGGGATATGAACACACACACAAAATGCACCACACACTATCACGTGCTTGAACACATATACCACCCTCAGCACACATCTCACCACACATACACCAACCTCGCCACATAATCGCCCTAAACACACAAGTCTGGTATTATCCTTCAAAAATAAAAATCTGATTAATAAGCAGCCAAACTACAAGAACAACAAATGTACCACATAGGAAATACGGCAGCTGTCAGTCACATGACCTGTCTATATGTGTATGTGTGAGCTAATATATACTGTCAGGGGGAGGGCTTTCTGTTGCCTGGAGATTTATCAGGCTGCCAATAGCAACCAATCACAGCTTAGCTTCTATTTTGCTACAGTTAATTAATCTGAGCTCTGATTGGTTAATATAGGCAACAATTTAATAATTACATTTCTATCTATTTGTTTTGTGGTTTTTGTGTGCAGAATACATTTTTGTTAATACATTCTATTTTGTTAACAGCAGTTATTAACCCTGGCGAAGCCGGGTAGTACAGCTAGTAAGAAATAAACATACAGATTGTACCTGAAGTCCGAAACTTCTCCCAAAATAGTAGGGAAAAAAAAAGATATGCAAAGAGAAAAGGGGGGGTAGGCGAGAAGTAAGAGGGAAGAATAAGGGGAAAGGTAAAGGCATACTTTTCGCATCAAGCCACAGAAGCCACAAAACCAGGCCTGCCCATCGGGTCCCACAACCTATAGTCCCTGCGTCTCTGGTTGCAGTCAGGCGCACCCCCACCCTGTGTGACAGCATATCTGACTGCAACCAATCAGAGGCGCAGTGTGCATCTATTGCTAAATAAAAAAAATTTGTTGTAGGGTCCCCCATATTCTGATACCCAGCAGAGATAAAGCATACTACTGCATGTTGCAGCCCCAGCCATGCGCTTATCTTGGCTGTGTATCAAAATAAGAGGGACCACATGCTGCTTTTTAAAATTTATTTAAATAAATCATTGAAATAAATAGCATGTGTTCCCACCCAATTTTGATACCCAGCCATGGTAAAGCCGACAGAGCTGGGAGCTGGTATTCTCAGACTGGGGCGGCCCATGGTTTATTGCCCCCCCCCAGCCTAAAAATAGCAGTTAGCAGCCGTCCAGGATTGTCACATCCATTAGATGCGACAATCCCGAAACTTCCCGGCTCATCCCGATTGCCCTAGTGCGTTGGCATTCGGTTTAATAAGGGGTTAATAACAATAGCTCACAGCTGCCACTAAGCCCTAGATTGGTAATGTTAGGCGTCTGAGGACCCCCCCCCCTATTACTAATCTGTAAATGAAAAGTAATAAACACAAACACCGAATAATCCTTTATTTGAAATAAAATACAAAAAAACACCCTCTTTCACCCCTTTATTAACACCCAGGTCCAACGTAATCCACACGAGGTCCCACGACGATTCCGGCCCTGCTAAATCTGAAGTGATAGTGCTCGGGCATAGAACATGACCGCTGGCTGTGGGCTTCGGGCTGAGACTGAGCCTCAATGATCACAGGGGGACGACCGTGGGAACCTCCAGCTATGACTGCAAATAACCTGCATGACGTCACCGCTCATCGCGCGGATTGTTACCCGGAGTTCCCTGAGGACTCCGGGGTCAGTGCGTGGGTTCTTTTGAACCTGTGCAGATCTGGACTTTTACAGTCTGGGTCCGCTCATCACTACTCCCAGGTATTTTACTGCTTCAGACCTATACTGGAAAGGGAAGTTACACATGATATCATTTACTTCCTGTCATTATAATGATATATTTAGAGCCTCGGGTTTGGAGTTATCTTATTTAGAAATTACCGAGATGACTAAACCTCTCGAATTCGTTCACCAAGCAGGGTATGGATAGCTGAGGCTTGGAAATATTGGGAAAGGAGGTCATCCGCTCTTAGGGCTGCTTTATAGTTTATGACCCAATCGTAATCACGTGGATGCTGTCATTATTTGTAATGGCGATGGCTTAGTCCTCCATTACTATGACGTACAGTGGGAGATGGAAGGGGCACCCATGTGTGGTCTAGTTTCTTCTGACAAAGTGCTGACAAACTTGTTTTTGATGCAAACATGTCTACCCTTGATAGTTATATTTTAGAAGATCTGAATGCGAAGTTTTTTTGTTTGCTCTCAAATCTGTGGCTTTTCTCCATAAGATAGCACCACAGTGTTGTCAGCTCACCTCCTCTGATTTTTCGGTATCCTTGTAGCAGCCTGGACTTTGTTTGGGCAACCGTTTGGAGATAGCGAAAACCTAGTCCTAGCGGAGTAGTCATGACTGTTTCCTGTATTTTAAAAAAAAAAAAAAAATTCTAATAAATGGGGACATTTTATATATTCTACATCCAACTTTTTCCTTTCAAGCGCTGGATATATGCTTTTCTCTTTCTCCGTAAGATTCTGTCAAATAACAGTCACAAATGAAAGAACTGCTGGAAAACTGATTGTTGGGAACCTTTAGGCTAAAGCCAGGTGTGAGAGATATAATATTTCTCCACAGATTGGAGATGCTTACGGTTTGAGCACCAAATGTCTTGTTCGTTCTGTAATCCCCCTTCCCCCAATCTTCAAAATGGTGCATGCGGGTTAATGATCATTGTGCTACTTTTTGGTAATTAATTTTAGCACTATCATTTAAAGAAGTCCAAATTTTATTATTTTTTAAGCTAATCTATGCTGTATTGTCACCTAAAACACCCCTATACTATTTTTATTTGTTACGGACTTTTGTTCCTCTTGAATTGTCACTTTGTTAACCTGCAGCTCAAGCAAACTTGATATCTTCCTGTGCCAAACATCACAGTCACAGCTGGCACCACCCGGCCTCACTGTCCAGCCCCTCCCCCTTCACACCCATTGGCTCAGTAATCTTCCCCAGCACCTGATAGATAAATGAATACTGTGTAATGAAAACTATATATAGCACCTAATGTGAGTCTATAGGAAATATATACACAGTGTGTATGTATATATGCATACACACCTGGAGTTAGATAATGTTATATAATACAGTCCCCACTCTTGCACTCATTTCTCCCACCTGTGCTTTCTCTTCTCTCCCCGTGATCGCTCTTCTCCCCCCTGCGATCTCTCACTCCATGCTCTCTCTGCTCTCCCCGTGTTCTCTCTCCTCCCTCGTACTCTCTGCTCCCCCTGTGGTCTCTCACTTCGTGCGCTCTCTTCTCTCCCCGTGATCTCTCTCCTCCCCCGTACTCACTTCTCCCCCCTGCGATCTCTCACTTCGTGCTCTCCTCTCCCCGTTTTCTCTCTTTTCCCCGTTTTCTCTCTTCTCCCCCTGCGGTCTCTCACTTTGTGCGCTCTCTTCTCTCCCTGTGATCGTTCTCCTCCCCCGTGCTCTCTTCTCCTCCTGCGGTCTCACACTTTGTGCGCTCTCTTCTCTCCCTGTGATCGCTCTCCTCCGTGCTCTCTTCTCCCCCCTGCGGTCTCTCACTTCGTTCTCTCTCTTTTCTCCCCGTGTTCTCTCTCCCTCCGTGCTCTTTTCTGCCCCCCTGCGATCTCACTTCATGCTCTCCTCTCCCTGTGTTCTCTCTTCTCCCCCAGCGGTCTTTCACTTCGTGCGCTCTCTTCTCTCCCCGTGATCGCTCTCCTCCCCCGTGCTCTCTTCTCCCCCCTGCGGTCTCTCACTCCATGCTCTCTCTTCTCTCCCCGTGATCTCTCTCCCACCCCAGCGCTGTCTCTTCTCCCCCTGCGGTCTCTCACTTTGTGCGCTCTCTTCTCTCCCAGTGATCGCTCTCCTCCCCCGTGCTCTCTTCTCCCCCCTGCGGTCTCTCACTCCATGCTCTCTCTTCTCTCCCCGTGATCTCTCTCCCACCCCAGCGCTGTCTCTTCTCCCCCTGCGGTCTCTCACTTCGTGCGCTCTCTTCTCCCCCTGCGGTCTCACTTCGTGCGCTCTCTTCTCCCCCTGCGGTCTCTCACTTAGTGCGCTCTCTTCTCCCCCCTGCGGTCTCTCACTTCGTGCTTTCCTCTCCCCGTTTTCTCTCTCCTCCCCCATGCTTTCTTCTCCCCCTGCAGTCTCTCACTTTGTGCACTCTCTTCTCTCCCCGTGTTCTCTCTCCTCCCCCGTGCTCTCTCTCCTCCCCCGTGCTCTCTTCTTCCCCCTGCGGTCTCTCACTCCATGCTCTCTCTTCTCTCCCCTTGATCTCTCTCCCACCCCAGCTCTGTCTCTTCTCCCCCCTGCGGTCTCTCACTCCATGCTCTCTCTTCTCTCCCCGTGATCTCTCTCCCACCCCAGCGCTGTCTCTTCTCCCCCTGCGGTCTCTCACTTCATGCGCTCTCTTCTCCCCCTGCGGTCTCACTTCGTGCGCTCTCTTCTCCCCCTGCGGTCTCTCACTTAGTGCGCTCTCTTCTCCCCCCTGTGGTCTCTCACTTCTTGCTTTCCTCTCCCCGTTTTCTCTCTTCTCCCCCATGCTTTCTTCTCCCCCTGCAGTCTCTCACTTTGTGCACTCTCTTCTCTCCCCGTGTTCTCTCTCCTCCCCCGTGCTCTCTTCTTCCCCCTGCGGTCTCTCACTCCATGCTCTCTCTTCTCTCCCCTTGATCTCTCTCCCACCCCAGCTCTGTCTCTTCTCCCCCCTGCGGTCTCTCACTCCATGCTCTTTCTGCTCTCCCCGTGTTCTCTCTCCCCGTGTTCTCTCTCCCCGTGTTCTCTCTCCCCGTGTTCTCTCTCCCCGTGTTCTCTCTCCCCGTGTTCTCTCTCCCCGTGTTCTCTCTCCCCGTGTTCTCTCTCCCCGTGTTCTCTCTCCCCGTGTTCTCTCTCCCCGTGTTCTCTCTCCCCGTGTTCTCTCTCCCCGTGTTCTCTCTCCCCGTGTTCTCTCTCCCCGTGTTCTCTCTCCCCGTGTTCTCTCTCCCCGTGTTCTCTCTCCCCGTGTTCTCTCTCCCCGTGTTCTCTCTCCCCGTGTTCTCTCTCCCCGTGTTCTCTCTCCCCGTGTTCTCTCTCCCCGTGTTCTCTCTCCCCGTGTTCTCTCTCCCCGTGTTCTCTCTCCCCGTGTTCTCTCTCCCCGTGTTCTCTCTCCCCGTGTTCTCTCTCCCCGTGTTCTCTCTCCCCGTGTTCTCTCTCCCCGTGTTCTCTCTCCCCGTGTTCTCTCTCCCCGTGTTCTCTCTCCCCGTGTTCTCTCTCCCCGTGTTCTCTCTCCCCGTGTTCTCTCTCCCCGTGTTCTCTCTCCCCGTGTTCTCTCTCCCCGTGTTCTCTCTCCCCGTGTTCTCTCTCCCCGTGTTCTCTCTCCCCGTGTTCTCTCTCCCCGTGTTCTCTCTCCCCGTGTTCTCTCTCCCCGTGTTCTCTCTCCCCGTGTTCTCTCTCCCCGTGTTCTCTCTCCCCGTGTTCTCTCTCCCCGTGTTCTCTCTCCCCGTGTTCTCTCTCCCCGTGTTCTCTCTCCCCGTGTTCTCTCTCCCCGTGTTCTCTCTCCCCGTGTTCTCTCTCCCCGCGCTGTGATAAGCGCAGCGATGCAGGAGATCAGTGCTCACTGCTGGTGTCAGGTGACGTCCCTGGTCTCTGCTCTTGGCAGTATTAAAAAGCCAGGAGCTAAAGACGCAGAATGCATAGAGACTGTGCACGGGAGGAGAGAGTGGAGGGGGGAGACAGTTACCTGGACCCCATACATCATACAGGGCTGGGGACACCATCGGGCAGACAGCGCTGACGGTGTCCCCGACAGCATGTGGGTGCCCCTTTTTGTCCAGAGCAACAACACATACAGTGCACTGGAGAAGACAGTGCACAGATAGCAGCGCACAGGGGCAGGGGAGAGTATGGAATATGGGGAGTGTGCGGGGGAGGATGAGAGGGGGTGGGGGCTGCGTTGCACTGGACCTGGTCGGCAGTAGGGAGCCAAAATGATTTTGCGTGTGATGCCTGTCAACAACCCCTGCGCTGTCCACGTGACATCACAGGAAGCAGCAAAATCCCGGCAGGAGCGGTCACATGACCACTCTGAGCCCGAGGAGAGGTGCTGACAGCAGGGCAGGTAGGTAGTTACTATCTACTTACCTGCCCCAATGTAGCCCAATAGTAAAATAAAGAAAAATAAGCTGGATAACCTTTCGTCTTTTGATATAAAAAATAACTTTAGGCACATTTTGTACTGAAGAAGGGTACAGAAAAACAATTGCGCACAAATTTTGTCACCTTTCAAAAAGCCGCAAATAATGAATTCTGCTAAAACATTTTTACAAAGGAAAAAAATAGGCAAAACCATTAAAGTTAACTTAAAAGAGGCGCAAAACAAATAATGAATAAAGCACAAATGAGTCCTTATTAGAACCATAGGTACCTAAGGAAAGAGGTGCAGAGACAATGATGATCGGGGCCTTACCTCCAGCTGTAATCTTAGGTGTAGGAAGAACAGTGGGGCCCAATGACTCAGTATTATTTCTGGCTGCATACAGTTAAAAAACAGTGGGTGAAAAATGTTGCTACGGTGGATATTTCCTCCAGGGTGACCCTTACTAGAGGCGGTGTTGACATGATTAGCATTGTAGAGGCATGCTCTTAAAGGGAACCTGTCAGCAGAAATTTTGCCCTAAACCTAAAAGTTTCCCCTTCTGCAGCTCCTGGGCTGCATTGTAGCAAGGTTACTATAGTTATTATGCCCCCTTTTAGATCAAAATAAATAGTTTATAAAGTGGTACCTTTTCAGTTTGAAAATCTTGTTAATGGTACACGGGGGCGGGCTGTCTGTTGTCAGTTACTGTCCCTCCTGCCGCTTTAGGCCGTTCCCCTCAGGACGCCGCTCAGTGCGCCTGAGATCTCGCGCATGCGCCGTGCCACTGTAGCGGGACTGTGCACAGTGGGACCGCTCGTGACGTTGCGCAGGCACGAGATTATGGGCGGCGCTGTGATTTTCATCAGCAAGCTCCTGCCTATAATCTCGTGCCCGTGCATTCCCCTCTGCCTCCACCGTTCTGCGCATGCCCTGGCCAGATGACCAGATGATCGGTGGTGTCCTGCTCCGCTCCTCCCATCTATTTCCTGCTCCGCTCCTCCCATCTATTTCCTGCTCCAGGGCTAGATGGGACAGAGGTGACGTTGGGTCATCTGGCCAGGGCATGCGAAGAACGGTGGAGGCAGAGGGGAAAGCTGGGCGGGAACTTGCTGATGAAAATCACAGCACCGCCCATAATCTCGTGCCTGCGCAACGTCACCAGCGGTCCCACTGTGCACAGTCCCGCTACAGTGGCACGGCGCATGCGCGAGACATCGGATGCACTGGGAGGCGTCCTGAGGTATGTAAATGAGCGTTGGGGGACGACCTAAAGCGGCAGGAGGGACAGTAACGGACAACAGACAGCCCGCCCCCGTGTACCATTAACAAGATTTTCAAACTGAAAGGTACCACTTTATAAACTATTTATTTTGATCTAAAAGGGGGCAGAATAACTATAGGAACCTTGCTACAATGCAGCCCAGGAGCTGCAGAAGAGGAAACTTTTAGGTTTAGGGCAAACTTTCTGCTGACAGGTTCCCTTTAAGAGGAAAAGCTTTTTTAACTATCCGGGATGAATTCTACAGAAAATGCTGGGAATAAGGCCACTAGCCCACGATGAGTTTTATTGCGTTTTTGATGCTGCATATTTTCGCAGTGTCAGAAGCGCAACGTTTTACAGCACCAGCAAAGTGGATGAGATTCCTATGAATGTCATCTCCACCGTGTTTCTTTTTTTTCCTCTGCATAAACTGAACTGTTGAGTGGGTTTCAAATCTGCGACATGTCATTCTCTCCTGCGGGTACGCTGAGTTTCTTATACAGATTTTCCCCATAGACTTGCAATAGATGTGGAAATTCCCACGTGTTTCCAGTGCATTTACGCAGCGGAAACTCTTTACAAACACATGAAATCCGCACCTAAGAATGTCAATACCAGGAGGTTTCAAAAACAAAGCAGCTTTATTTAAAGGAGGACACACCAAACAGACACATAACCCTGTGTCAAAAACGCACACAAAATCACAATGGAAAAACCAAGTTGACCAAGGTGCAGACATTTTGCAGCATAAAAAAATCAACAAACACTGAATGTAACCCAACACTTACATTTGTGAGGACAAGACCGTAAAGTTCTGACCCTTCATTCCTATTGCACAGGCATTGCCATAGTAGCTTACAAACTAGCAAATCATGTTTGTAATAGGGTATTATTGTAACGGAGTATGATGTTACTGATTCTGGAGACCTTAGTACATTTGAGCAAATATATACCTGACCAGAAGTCACTTCATTGCCTAGGAAACTCCTTAAAGGGAACCTGTCACCAGATATGAGGACTATAAGCTGCGGCCACCACCAGTGGGCTTTTATATACAGTATTCTAACACGCTGTATATAAGAGCCCAGGCCGCTGTGAGAACATAAAAAACACTTTATAATACTCACCTAAACCGGTCGCTGCAATGGATGTGTCTCAAATGGACGTCTTCGTTCTCCGATGCTGGCACCTCCTCTTTCGGCGATCTTTATCCTCCTCCTTTTGAAGCTTGTGTGCATGACGCATCCTATGTCATCCACACTCGCCAGCATTGTGGTCCTGCGAAGTTGCACTTTGTTCTGCCCAAGGCAGGGCAGATCAAAGTATTTGTAGTGCGCATGCACGAGACCTCAATGCCAGCTATTCTGGATGACGTAGGACGCGTCATGCACCCAGGCTTCAGAAGGAGGAGGAAAAAGATAGTCGAAAGAGGAGGCACCGGTACCAGAGAACAGAGACACCCGTCCGACCAGTCTGCACCCCTCCCTAGGTGAGTATTATAAAGTGATTTTTACGCTCTACACAGCGGCCGTGGCTCTTATATACAGCGTGTTAGAATGCTGTATATAAGAGCCCACTAGTGGTGGCCGCAGCTTATAGTCACCAAATCTGGTGACAGGCTCCCTTTAAAAGGAATTTGTCATGTCAGAAAAACTCTATTAACCTGCTGACACGTGGTTAACCTGCAGGTTAATAGCATTCTCTCTTTAGCTTCTCAGCCGCAGCAGGCCTGGCTATCTGGAGGAAATTAACTTTATTCCTCCTGGCAGCCTCAGGCTTTCAGTCAGGCGCAGCTGAAGCTGTATCAGTCACCAATCAGTATATAGTGAACGGTGGCTGTAATCACACACAAACACTGACTGACAGCCGGGTCTGTACTGATGCACTGCATCCAGTCACTACTGGTGCTTTGTTACAGCCGCCACTCACTGTATACTGGTTGGTGACTGATGCTGCTTTGGCCATGTCTCTGACTGAAAGCCAGAGGCTACCGGGAGGAATAAAGTTCATTTTCTCCAGGTAGCGGGGCTTGCAGTGCGGCGGGCGAGACATTTTAGATCACAACTAACCTAAAGATTAACCCCATATCTGCCAGTTAATATCGTTTTTTTTTTGGCATGACAGCTTCCATTTAACTTCATGCCGAGTCTGGTAAATCTTAAAAATCAGTGTCCACTTCATTTCCTCTGCTTGACGCTTCTGATGTCTTCTCACTATTTTTTTTTCCCAGTAAATCGCCTTATCCGGGAGAACAGTGACATTTTCTCTGACTCGCAGTGTAAGGTGTGCAGTGCCGTCTTGATCTCGGAGTCCCAGAAGCTTGCACATTACCAGGTGACACATTCTCTTCATATTCCTCCAGCTAGAGAATACGTGTTGTTGGCTTTCACCAATGTAATTGTTTTCACTTCTTTCCATTCCCGAAAAGAGCAAGAAACATGCAAACAAATACCGACGCTACCTATCCATTCACGAAGGAGAAGACTTTACCCCAGCAAAAAAGATGAAAGTTGATGATACCGTGGTAATATTTCTAATGTTATTAACAGGCAATGGTTACCTCTGACCGGGCGTTGAAGGGTACATTTTACTGGTTCATTTGTGAAGCACTTTGCACTGTTTGTGTAAATTAGACTTTCTTCAAGTTTTACTGATATTTATTTCGTTAAAATATGCATTTTTATTTATTTATTTATTTATTTATTTATTTTTTTTAAACCTTAGAACTATTTCATAGTGTTTTACATTAGACACCTTAGTGTCTGGGAAAAAGAAATAAGGAGCACTAGGATATTCCCCTTTCATTATATACAGTTTCCCTTCATTTAAAGCAGGGGTGGGGAACCTTTTTTCTGCCGGGGGCCATTTGGAAATTTCTACCATCTGTCGGGGGCCGCACAAAACTATCAACTTACCCTGCTATATTTGGTCAAACAATTAACTCACTGTGGTGGCTGGAGCTTGTAGTCTTTGGTGCAGCTGTAATATTAGGCAATATTGATCTTGTTGCTTTTCACAACTGCTTTTCCAGGTTTGAGTTGGCTGGGACTGCTGTATATACATCACAGGAGGGTACGAGTGTGTATACATCACAGGGGAGGTTTGGGAGGAATATAGATCACTGGGCAGGCTGGGGGGCATAGACATGACTAGGGAGACTGGGGGCATAGACATCAAAGAAGTTGCTGAGTGCAAATAAATCACTTGGGAGGAGTATATATCACTAGAAAAGCTGTGGGACATAGACATGGCTGTGGGCATAGACATCATTGGGGGGGTACATACATCATTGATGGGGAGCACAGACCTAGCTGGGGGGCATAAACGTTGCTGGGGAGGGCTGGGAGGAATATACATCACTAGGGAAGCAGCGCGGCACAGACATCACTGGGGGTATACACATCACTGGGTTGTAAAGACATAGCTTGGGGGCACAAACATTGCTGGGTGTATATACATAGCTGGGGTCATAAACATTGCTGGGGGTATATACATAGCTGACGGCACAGACAGCCCTGGGGGATGCCGGAGGGGCACAGACAGCCCTGGGGGATGCCGGAGGGGCACAGACAGCCCTGGGGGATGCCGGAGGGGCACAGACAGCCCTGGGGGATGCCGGAGGGGCACAGACAGCCCTGGGGGATGCCGGAGGGGCACAGACAGCCCTGGGGGATGCCGGAGGGGCACAGACAGCCCTGGGGGATGCCGGAGGGGCACAGACAGCCCTGGGGGATGCCGGAGGGGCACAGACAGCCCTGGGGGATGCCGGAGGGGCACAGACAGCCCTGGGGGATGCCGGAGGGGCACAGACAGCCCTGGGGGCACAAAAAACAATGGGAGAGGCTGGAGGCACAGACAGACCGGGGGGATTGGGGCACAGACAGACCAGGGGGAGGCTGGGGGCACAGACAGACCAGGGGGAGGCTGGGGGCACTGAGCGCACTGGGTGCACAGAGATCACTGGTGGAGGCTCGGGGCACAGACAGGGCTAGGGGACACAGAGAGACCAGGGGGAGACTGGGGACACAGAGACGTGGGGGAAGCTGGGGACACAGGCAAACCTGGGGGAGGCTGGGAGCACAGGCAGACCCTGGATGAGGTTGGAGGCAGAGAACTGGGGGAGGCTGGGATCACTGCCGCCGGGCATGGTCAGCGCTGCCGCTAGGCACAGTCGGCGCTGCCGTCGGGCACAGTGACAGTTGGACCTTGGGGTTGATGGGGCAGTCGCTCCTCTTCTGTTGGATTGGAGCGCAAATCTACCCCGCCTACAAAGTACGTCCTCATGTAGCCAGTGCCAGCGTGGGGACGTAGTCCTTCAGGTGCGTTCAGCATTGAATGCGCCGTGCGGTGTTTTAAAGGGCCAGCAAGATACGGCTGCCGCCCCAGCACTGCGGTCCCTGGGGGCCACAGAAAAAGTCGTTGTGGGCCACATACGGCCCGCGGGCTGGAGGTTCCCCACCCCTGATTTAATGGGTTGTCCTGAAATCATATCACAAATAATCACCTATCTACAGACCGGACCTCCAGCAATCTCACCTATTCTGCAGATAAGGAATAGGTTGTGATCTCAGGACAACCCCTTTAAAGTGGTTGCCTCATGAAGACAATCCTTGAGATTGAAGGACCTATGTTATTACAATTTACGCAAACACTTGGTTGTTCCAAAAGAAGTGGGCCTTGACTGTACTCCTGTTCAACCTCTAGGATGTATGAGGCTGTATTAAGTTATTTTTTCCTTTTAAAGACTCTGCAGATAGTATTTTTCTGACATTTGCACTGATTAGCTACTTTTATTGGAGATCTCCATACAAGTGTTGAAATTGTGCAGAAATATTGGCTCCTGTGTAATGATTGCTTCCTCCAAATTAGGTGGAAGTAGTGACATTCTTTGAACACATTGTCCTACCTTTTCTCAGAGCTGCTCTATTGGGTTTAGATCTGGGGACTCTGAAGGGCAGGTGCAGAAGCAAAACAAGCTTTTATGTTCCTTGAAACCAATATATTTCAGCCATAATGTGAACAGCTGCTATAAAGTAATGAACACGGCCGGCTACAATAGTTAGGAAAGCTCTGCAGTTCCAACCTCAATCCACAGATATTAGAGGACCCAGGATCTGCCAGGGAGACATCCCCACACCATTACTCCACCTTCACCAACTTCAACTGTTTATACCTGACAGGAAGGCCTTAAAGGGAACCTGTCACCAGATTTGGGGCCTATAAGCTGCGACCACCACCAATTAGCTCTTATATACAGCATTCTAACATGCTGTATATAAGAGTCCAGGCCGCTGTGTAGAATGTAATAATCACTTTATAATACCTCTAAGGGGGTTGCAGTGCAGACTGCTCGGATGGGTGTCTCTGTTCTCCGGCACCTCCTCTTTCTGCCATTTTTGTCCTCCTTCTGAAGCCTGGGTGCATGACGTGTTTTACGTCATTCACACTTGCCGGCATTGTGGTCCCGCACAGGCGCATTACAATACTTTAATTTACTCTGCTCAGTGTAGTTCAAAGTTCACCTGTGCAGGACCACAATGCCAGCGAGTGTGTAAAACGTAGGATGCGTCGTGCACACAGGCTTCAAAAGAAAGCCAAAGATGGCGCCGGAGAATGGACACACCCATCTGACCAGTCTGCACCGCACCGCCCCCTAGGTGAGTATTATAAAGTGTTTTTTATGTTGTACACAGCGGCCTGGGCTCTTATATACAGCATGTTAGAATGCTGTATATAAGAGCCCACTGGTGGTGACCGCAGCTTATAGACCCCAAATCTGGTGACCGTTTCCTTTTAAGCTGTGTTGACACATTGCAAGCACAGTGTTTTTGTTTTTTTGTGTGTTTTTATTTGTTTTTGGTTTTTTTTGTTTCAATGTTCAAAAAAATCCCACAAAAAATATTGAGATTTTACCCCACAATTACGGCACAAAAATACAACCTAGCCTTATCGATTTTTGCTGCTTGTTCCAAATTCTGACCTTCCATCATCAGAAATTTGGTTCATTTAATCAGGCAATTCCCCCCCCCCCCCCCACTGCTCAGTGATCCAGTTTTTGGGCTCTTCTGCCCACTATAGTCTGGACTTTATTTTCTTTGTACAGCAGTTGCTCTGAAACTTGTCATCGGAGCCAAGTTGCCACAAGTTATGCATGGAGCACCAGTGTTGTGTTCAGTTGACACTGCACGGCACCTACCGTGTTTTTCCAAAAATAAGACTGTAGTTGCCAAAAAGCACTAAGGCTTATTTGCCCCCCCCCCCTCCCAAAAAAAAGCACTGGGGCTTATTTTTGGAGGAGCTCTTATTTTTGGAGAAACATGGTTGAGGGTAAGTTAACCTACCCCCCCCCCCCCCCCCCCCGCCAAAAAAAAAAGCAAAAAAGCAGACACACCACTTCCCGGGAGACTCATACTTACCAGTGGCTTCCAGGTCCTCCCTGTGATCTCCGGTGGATGCTGCACACTGTCCTCGCCTGCTTCTGGCTGACACGCACACTTTACATTGAGTGTTACAGAATACTTATGGCCGCAGGGAATGATGTGAGGAAGTCACATGTGTCCGCAGGCCCTGTAACCTAGCATTGCGGCAGGTCCTTGCACTCCACTGCACAGCCTCTCAGGATTCTGCCGACGAGAAGAAATTGGTGTCGCTGGATGTGGGGAGTATGTGTGTCATGTGATCTGATTGTGTGTGTGTGTGTGTGTGATCTGATTGTGTGTGTGTGAGTGTGCGCGGATGTGTGTATGTGCTATCTGATTGTGTGTGATCTGATTGTGTGTGTATGTGTGTGCGGATGTGTGTGTGCGCGATCTGATTGTGTGTGTGAGATCGTCTGTGTGTGCGATCTGATTGTGTGTATGAAATTGTGTGTGAGATCGTATGTTTGTGTGTGCAATCTGATTGTGTGTGTGTGCAATCTGATTGTGTGTGTGTGCAATCTGATTGTGTGTGTGTGCAATCTGATTGTGTGTGTGTGCAATCTGATTGTGTGTGTGTGCAATCTGATTGTGTGTGTGTGCAATCTGATTGTGTGTGTGTGCAATCTGATTGTGTGTGTGTGCACGCAATCTGATTGTGTGTGTGTGCACGCAATCTGATTGTGTGTGTGTGTGCACGCAATCTGATTGTGTGTGTGTGCGCACGCAATCTGATTGTGTGTGTGCGCACGCAATCTGATTGTGTGTGTGTGCACGCAATCTGATTGTGTGTGTGTGCACGCAATCTGATTGTGTGTGTGAGCTCGTTTGTGTGTGTGTGTGTGAGATCGGATGTTTGTGTGTGCGATCTGATTGTGTGTGTGTGAGCTCGTTTGTGTGTGTGTGTGAGATCGGATGTTTGTGTGTGCGATCTGATTGTGTGTGTGAGCTCGTTTGTGTGTGTGAGCTCGTTTGTGTGTGTGTGTGTGAGCTCGTTTGTGTGTGTGTGTGAGAGCTCATTTGTGTGTGTGTGTGAGCTCGTTTGTGTGTGTGTGTGAGCTCGTTTGTGTGTGTGTGTGTGAGATCGGATGTTTGTGTGTGAGATCGGATGTTTGTGTGTGCGATCTGATTGTGTGTGTGTGTGAGATCGGATGTTTGTGTGTGCGATCTGATTGTGTGTGTGAGCTCGTTTGTGTGTGTGTGTGTGAGATCGGATGTTTGTGTGTGCGATCTGATTGTGTGTGTGTGAGCTCGTTTGTGTGCGCGATCTGATTGTGTGTGTGTGAGCTCGTTTGTGTGAGTGAGATCGGATGTTTGTGTGTGCGATCTGATTGTGTGTGTGTGAGAGATCGGATGTTTGTGTGTGCGATCTGATTGTGTGTGTGTGTGAGCTAGTTTGTGTGTGAGATCGGATGTTTGTGTGTGCGATCTTATTGTGTGTGAGCTCGTTTGTGTGTGTGAGTGAGATCGGATGTTTGTGTGTGCGATCTGATTGTGTGTGTGCGATCTGATTGTGTTTGTGTGCGCGATCTGATTGTGTGTGTGTGAGCTCGTTTGTGTGTGTGAGTGAGATCGGATGTGTGTATGTGCTATCTGATTGTGTGTGTGAGATCGTCTGTGTGTGCGATCTGATTGTGTGTATGAAATTGTGTGTGAGATCGTATGTTTGTGTGTGCAATCTGATTGTGTGTGTGTGCACGCGATCTGATTGTGTGTGTGTGAGCTCGTTTGTGTGTGTGTGTGTGTGTGTGTGATCGGATGTTTGTGTGTGCGATCTGATTGTGTGTGTGTGTGTGTGAGCTCGTTTGTGTGTGTGTGTGAGATCGGATGTTTGTGTGTGCGATCTGATTGTGTGTGTGTGAGCTCGTTTGTGTGTGTGAGTGAGATCGGATGTTTGTGTGTGCGATCTGATTGTGTGTGTGTGAGCTTGTTTGTCTGTGTGTGTGTGCGATCTGATTGTGTGTGAGCTTGTTTGTGTGTGAGATCGGATGTTTGTGTGTGCGATCTGATTGTGTGTGTGTGTGAGCTCGTTTGTGTTTGTGTGCGCGATCTGATTGTGTGTGTGAGTGAGATCGGATGTTTGTGTGTGCGATCTGATTGTGTGTGTGTGAGCTCGTTTGTGTGTGTGTGTGAGATCGGATGTTTGTGTGCGCGATCTGATTGTGTGTGAGCTCGTTTGTGTGTGAGTGAGATCGGATGTTTGTGTGTGCGATCTGATTGTGTGTGTGTGCGCGATCTGATTGTGTGTGTGAGCTCGTTTGTGTGTGTGTGTGAGCTCGTTTGTGTGTGTGTGAGCTCGTTTGTGTGTGTGTGAGAGATCGGATGTTTGTGTGTGCGATCTGATTGTGTGTGTGTGAGCTCGTTTGTGTGTGTGTGTGTGTGAGATCGGATGTTTGTGTGTGCGATCTGATTGTGTGTGTGTGTGTGAGCTCGTTTGTGTTTGTGTGCGCGATCTGATTCTGTGTGTGTGAGCTCGTTTGTGTTTGTGTGCGCGATCTGATTGTGTGTGTGTGAGCTCGTTTGTGTGTGTGTGAGATCGGATGTTTGTGTGTGCGATCTGATTGTGTGTGTGAGCTCGTTTGTGTGCGCGATCTGATTCTGTGTGAGTGAGCTCGTTTGTTTGTGTGAGTGAGATCGGATGTTTGTGTGTGAGATCGGATGTTTGTGTGTGCGATCTGATTGTGTGTGTGTGAGCTTGTTTGTGTGTGTGTGTGAGATCGGATGTTTGTGTGTGCGATCTGATTGTGTGTGTGTGTGTGAGATCGTTTGTGTGCGCGATCTGATTGTGTGTGTGTGAGCTTGTTTGTGTGTGTGTGTGAGATCGGATGTTTGTGTGTGCGATCTGATTGTGTGTGTGTGTGAGCTCTTTTGTGTTTGTGTGCGCGATCTGATTCTGTGTGTGTGAGCTCGTTTGTGTGTGTGAGTGAGATCGGATGTTTGTGTGTGCGATCTGATTGTGTGTGTGTGAGCTCGTTTGTGTGTGTGAGATTGGATGTTTGTGTGTGCGATCTGATTGTGTGTGTGTGCGCGATCTGATTGTGTGTGTGTGAGCTCGTGTGTGTGTGAGCTCGTTTGTGTGTGTGAGTGAGATCGGATGTTTGTGTGTGCGATCTGATTGTGTGTGTGTGAGCTCGTTTGTGTGTGTGTGTGTGTGAGATCGGATGTTTGTGTGTGCGATCGGATGTTTGTGTGTGCGATCGGATGTTTGTGTGTGCGATCTGATTGTGTGTGTGTGAGCTCGTTTGTGTGTGTGAGATCGGATGTTTGTGTGTGCGATCTGATTGTGTGTGAGCTCATTTGTGTTTGTGTGCGCGATCTGTGTGTGTGTGTGAGCTCGTTTGTGTGTGTGTGAGATCGGATGTTTGTGTGTGCGATCTGATTGTGTGTGTGTGAGCTCGTTTGTGTGTGTGTGTGTGAGCTCGTTTGTGTGTGTGTGTGAGATCGGATGTTTGTGTGTGCGATCTGATTGTGTGTGTGTGTGTGAGCGCGATCACTGCAGGTCCTCTGCTCGGCATCTGGTAAGTATGATTACGGGGTGCCGCTGTGTATAATATGAAGTGTCCTGCAGTATCCTTAATTTTTTTAGCTGCACGGACACTTCATTATTGAATTGCGACTAAGTAGTATTTTTGGGGGAGGGCTTATTTTTGGAAAAACACAGTATGACCATGCTTTATTTATAGACTCTCAGGTTGCTCAATTATTCCCATTCTAATGAGGATTCACATGAAAATTGGTCTGCAGATAATCTGCTGACTTGCTATTATGCTGCACACTCAGTCATGCCTAATTTCATTCAGGGCCGTTCCAATCGTGAATGGGCAAGTGTCTTTATTAAAGTGGCCATTCATTGTATGCATGACGGGTCCATATGTCACTTGTGGGTTTACTCTTCCTTTTACGTATTAGCTTTTAGTAGTTTTTTTATATATAATAACACCATAGCTATGTTTATATTACTTTACAGTCTTTTTATTTTTTTTTTCTTCTTTCACATCAGGAAAATGCCGGTGATGACGCAGACAGGAACAAGTGCTGCCCAGTCTGCAACATGACCTTCTCATCTCCAGTGGTTGCAATGTCTCACTATCTTGGCAAAACGCATTCAAAGAATTTGAAAATGAAGGAACAGGGTGGAGCTCCCCAAGGTAGATATTCATAGGACGCAATTGTATGTAAGGCCTCCAGTACGTTTGTGGACCTAGCGTACTGTATACTTCTGTGAGCTTTTGCATGGGCATACTGTAACTTCACCACAAGCAACTATTCGGTTGTACCCGATGGCCCTTGAGGTCCCTTCCATCTCTACCATTCTATGATTCACCAGACTGAGGCTGAATGTGGGCGTCACAGAGGAGACGACATGACCGGCACGAGGATGGTCAGCCGGCCTCTGTCTATCATAGAAACCAATAAGTTCCCTGATTTTGCGTCACAGGGAAACCAGTGGTCGCCATATCTGATATCTGTCCAGATCTCAACGCTTAAATGATGCTGTTAGCTATATAATATAGTTGGCATCTTCCCTCTACAGTGGGTTCTGCTTCTGAGCCCGCTCCAAAGGTACTGACCCGCTTCATGATGTGATGGGTATATCTGTCACAGTACATTAAGTGCTTAAACATTGTTCATGTACTGCAGTTGTTTTGCACTGGTTTTGGTAATACAGAATGAATTTTTGTGAACAAAGATGTAGAGTAGAGTTGAGCCAGTACCTAACAATTCGTACTCACTATACTCATAACAAGTACTGTCTAATACTCGCGTATTCATTCCGAATAGCCTGGGCAATGCAAGTCAATGGGGAATACTCACAATGTAACGAGTAACCCGAATGCTGCACTATTCACTAATTGCATGAATAGTACGGCATTCGAGTTACTCATTACTTTCTTTATCGTTCCTTTATGGGAGACCCAGACCATGGGTGTATAGCTTCTGCCTCCGGAGGACACACAAAGTACTACACTCAAACGTGTAGCTCCTCCCTCCTAGCATATACACCCCCTGGTAGCCAGTCCTAGCCAGTTTCAATGCTTTATGTTCAGGAGGTCACACACACATGCATTCTCTGATTTTTGATTTTTCAAAGATTTGGAAGAAAAGCGGGTCCAGTTGGACTCCCGGCATGTCCCTTCTCACCCCACTGTGCTGTTAAGGTTGAATTTACAAGGCTGGAGCCTTCACATGCCGCGCTCCTTCGCCACCCCTCGGGATCTGGCTTGAAGTGGGAGCCATCACGGTTCTCACTGCTTTGCAGGAGACCGGTCTCCATCCGCAGCCCCTATGGATCCTGCTGGAAGGAGCGTTTAACCCCTCTCCAGGGACATGGCCCTGCGTCTCAAAGCTAAGTATTGAGACGTTTTTACCACAGAAAGTGGTCCTTCCAGGGGTCCCTTGTACTTTATTTATTGGGGACAGTGTGTTATATCGCTGTGTTAACGTTTCCGGCCGGTTTCCCAGTTTTCACTGGAGAACCGCGCCGACGGTGCCTGCACGCTGGCCGCATTTTTAAATCTAGGCCCCGGCTTCGCCTGAGGCCTAGTTTCGATTCTCCACTCCTGCATGTCAGTCAGTGCAGAGGGACAGCGTGGCTTCGCCCAGCGGCTGTTTAGCACAGGGAGCGGACACTCCTCTCTGAGGAAGGATTCCCTCCCCTGTATACTTCATTTGCCCACTCTCAGAGTAGGCCCCGCCCCCTCTCCTCGCTCCGGTCGCCATTTTCTCAGCGTTCTCTGTGTCTGCATAGGCACAGAGATCCCTCATTGTGACAAATGGGGGCCTGGGCTGGGGGATTGGAGGGCACAGAAATGTATGTTAAACGGTCTGGCAAGCCACAACCTCCGGTTATGCAGCTGCTTATATTCTCTGTTTATATACTCTGCTGGGGGTCTTTCTGGAGATGCATTCCCTCACAGAGCCCCCACTTCTGCAGCATGTCTCACATCAGAGCAAGGCTGCAAGGCTGTTTTCTTATTATGCACTGCATGTACATGTACCGAGCACATAAACACAGTGATTCCTCAGCCTGGAGGATCCCTCCAGCTGCTCCGGCAGGTGGTGCTGAGCATGCATTAGCCCCCTTCTCAGGGCGCTTCTGCTGCTACGGCTCGCTCAGCAAAGCTCTCAGAGGACCCTTCATCTGGTCTCAGACCCCGTCCTCCTAAAATGGAGACGCAGGGTCCCCTGTCCTTCCCCGTCCCGCAGCTCTGATTCACGAGCTGACTCACTGGACAAGGAGGATGTCCTTACTGGGGGCTCAGACGCTTCTTCATGTACATTGATTTGTCCGAAGGTGATGCAGATGCTAATGTTTTGATTGCGTCCATTATATTTGTACTGGACCTCAATCCGCCTGTATCAGGGTAGTATCCCCCCTCTGGCAGAAAGGCATCAGTATACCTTAAAGAGAACAAGGAGTGTGTTCCTTAACCACTCCAGTTTCCAGCCCTCTGTGACCAAGCCCAGAGCCTGTCCTGACAGACGCTCCCAAAGCGTGGTTCTGATGACTGTTTCCCCCTTCCACCAGAGGTGGTCAAGGAGTGGGCTCATTCACCAAGGGTGGTCCCTCCGGTGTCTAGTGTTTCAGCCCGGATAGTTGTATCAGTGGCTGACGGCACCTTCCTAAGGATCCACGGTACATTTCTTCGGTACTGGACCTAAAAGGGCACCAGTTACCTTGCCTAAGAGAACAACGAGTGGGTTCCTTAACCACTCCAGTTTTTCAGGCCACTGTGACCAAGCCCAGGGTCTGTTCTGGCAAACGCTTCCCAAAGCGTGGTGCTGAGGACAGTTTTCCCCTTCCACCAGAGGTGGTCAAGGAGTGGGCTCATTCACCAAAGGTGATCCCTCCGGTGTTTTTAGACCCTCAGCCCGGACCGTTGTACCAGTGGCTGATGGCTCCTCACTTACGGCTTGCTGTCCGACAGGTTGTCCTTCTGGCCAAGTCTGTATGGAGGCGGCAGGGGCCTCGTTCTCCCCAGCTTTTGCAGCAGTGCGGGTTTTCAAGGCCATCTCTGCTTCTCTAGAGAAGATGTATTCCCTCACAGGGAATCTATGCCATATCTGCCATGCTGGAGACTCTCACCGCTCTGCGGTGGCCTCGGCTAATTTCCTCGCTATCCGCAGGCTCCTGTGGCTTCGGAAGTGGAAGGCGGATGCTTCTAAAGAAGTTCCTTGCTGGGCTCCCTTTTGCTGGGACCAGACTATTCGGGAACAACTGGATGAAATTATTAAGGAAGCTCTTGGCGGGAAGAGTTTTCTTCCATGCCATAAACCTAAACCAGGAAACCTGTCCAGGGCAGGAATCAGTCAAGGTTTCGTTCCTTTCGTTCCTCCATCTGATCGTTCTCTAAGCCCTCGGCCTCGTCCACTGGCTCAGCCAAGGATCGTAAACCCAAATGGCGCACGAAGCCGCGTCCTCAGAAGACCGCAGGAGATGCTGCCACTAAGTCAGCCTCCTCCTGGCTATCTGGCCACGCCAGCAACGTCCTTGGTCGGTGGCAGGCTCTCCCATTTTGGCGACGTATGGTTTTAACACGTCTCCAATCAGTGGGTGCGAGATACATCTCCCACGGCTACAGGATAGATTTCTATCCAGCCCGCCAAACAGATTTTTTCTGTCAACTCCCCCCTGCTCCAAGGCCGCCGCCTTCTCACAGGCTGGGGCATTCTTGCAGGCCACTGGAGTAATTGTACCGGTTCCCGACTGGGAACGGTTCTGAGATTTCTGCTTAAATCTATTCCTAGTACCCGAAGAGGGCGGTGCCTCAGACCTGGATCTCAAGCTTCTCAAGCAGGTTCAGGTGCGGCATTTTCGCATGAAGTCTCTGCGGTCAATCAATGACCTAAGGAGATTCCCTGGCATCCATCGACATCAGAAGATGCCTATCTGCATGTGCCAATCGCAGTTTCACACCAGCGTTGGCTACGTTTTGCAATCAGAGTGATCCCATTCGTGGCTCTTCCCTTGGGGTTAGCCACGGCCCCTCGAGTATTCTCGAAGTCGGGGCAGCTGTGATTGCGGTCCTGCACCCCTAGGGGTTGGCAGTGATGCTTTCTTTGTCGCTCTATTGGGAGACCCAGACAATTGGGTGTATAGGCTATGCCTCCGGAGGCCGCACAAAGTACTACACTTAAAAGTGTTAAGCCCCTCCCCTTCTGCCTATACACCCCCCGTGCTCCCACGGGCTCCTCAGTTTTTTTGCTTTGTGCGAAGGAGGCAGACCTGCACACATAGCTCCACAGATTGGTCAGCAGCAGCTGCTGACCATGTCGGATGGAAGAAAAGTGGGCCCATATAGGGCCCCCAGCATGCTCCCTTCTCACCCCACTCTTGTCGGCGGTGTTGTTAAGGTTGAGGTATCCATTGCGGGTACGGAGGCTGGAGCCCACATGCTGTTTTCCTTCCCCATCCCCCTCAGGGCTCTGGGCGAAGTGGGATCCTATCGGTCTCCAGGCACTGAGACCGTGCTTCATCCACAACTCCTGTGGAGCCTGCTGGATAGGAGCCGGGTACCGTTCAGGGACATGGCCCTGCTACTTGAAGGTACTCTGTATCCCTGTGGGGACCGCGCACGGCAGCACCTCAGCTTTGCTGGGTGTGCTAGTGCACCGGGGACCGCGGCGCTGACCGGGTTAAACTGTGCCATTACACACTCAGCGTCGCTGAGTGTGTTTATATGTAGGGGCTACCGCGCTAACCGCCGCTGCCATGGGTAACTGCGGCGCGGCTGGGACTTGTAGTTCGCCGGGGACTTCGGCGCCGGCCGCGCTTTTACGGCGGCCAAGCTTATACTCGAGTCCCCGGCTTTCTTGCGGCCTAGTTTCCTTTTCTCCCGCCCTCAGCCCTGACAGGCAGGGGAAGGGCGGGACGCTGCACGGAACGAGCAGCACTGAAGGCTGGAGTATGATTTGCATACTCCACCCCCCTCACTGTGCACAGTGTGAGCACCAGTTCCCGCACTTTCTCGGCCACGCCCACGGCTCCCTCCTCTCGTCAGGACGCCGCAGCCATTCCTGTCAGCTCCTCCGACGCTGCAGAGAGGGACAAACCCTGGGAGACCCAGACACTGTCTCTGGTGGCCTCACAACCGCTTTAGGCGGGTGGTAAGCAGCACCTGTTGGTGCTAGCCCCATGGTGCTGTAGTGTATTGATACATTATTGGTTTATAGTATATTCTTTACACTGTATGAGCACAGTTCATTCTGGCTATATACCCTATTGTGTTGCTCAGGGAAAACAATAGCATGGCGCCCACAAAAGGCAGGGGTGCCAAAACACAGGCTTATTATGCTGCCTGCGCCGCTTGTACGACCCAGCTGCCGGCAGGTTCCACTGACCCTCATTGTGTGCAATGTTCGGCCCCTGTGGCACTTCTTCAGCCAGAGCCTCTGCTAAGAGGGGCCCAGGGGGAGCCACCTGTTGACGCTGTTCAGGTGACGGGGACGGAGTTTGCAAAACTCTCTGAGACTATGGCTAAGATACTAGAAGCCTTGCAGTCCAGGCCGGTATCTCAGCAAAGGGACTCTGTTGAATCACTGTTCCCTGGCCCCCCTCAGTTGGACCAACAATGTCCTTCCGGGGTATCTCATACATCCCAGGCTGAGGGTTATGACTTAGACCCCAGTCCCAGACCGACTAAGCGGGCTCGCTTAGAATTTCCCTCGACATCATATTGTTCAGGGTCTCAGTGGGGGGAATCTCTGGTTGATGATGCGGAGACAGCTGATCAGGATTCTGATCCTGAGGGCGCTCTCAATCTTAATTCTCCAGATGGGGACGCCATAGTGAACGATCTTATTGCGTCCATCAATCAAATGCTGGATATTTCTCCCTCAGCTCCTCCGGCGGAGGAGTCAGCTTCTCAGCAGGAGAAATTCCGTTTTCAGGTTCCCCAAGCGTACACAGAGTATGTTTCTAGACCACTCTGATTTCAGAGAGGCAGTCCAGAATCACCATGCTTGTCCAGATAAGCGTTTTTCGAAGCGCCTTAAGGATACACGTTATCCTTTTCCCCCTGACGTGGTTAAAGGTTGGACTCAGTGTCCCAAAGTGGATCCTCCAATCTCCAGACTGGCGGCTAGATCCATACTTGCAGTGGAAGATGGGGCCTCGCTCAAAGATGCCACTGACAGGCAGATGGAGCTCTGGTTGAAATCCATCTATGAAGCTATCGGAGCTTCTTTTGCCCCAGCATTCGCAGCCGTATGGGCGCTACAAGCTATCTCAGCAGGTCAAGCGCAAATTGAAGCAGCCACGTGCGCGTCCGCGCCACAAGTGGCACCCATTACCACCCAGACCTCGGCATTTGCGTCTTACGCTATTAATGCTGTCCTGGACTCTGTGAGCCGTACGGCGGTTGCGGCCGCCAATTCGGTGGTACTCCGCAGGGCCTTGTGGCTACGGGAATGGAAGGCAGATTCTGCTTCCAAAAAGCGCTTAACCAGTTTGCCAATTTCTGGCGACAGGCTGTTTGGCGAGCGTTTGGATGAAATCATCAAACAATCCAAGGGAAAGGATACATCCTTACCCCAGCCCAAACAGAACATACCCCAACAGAGGAGGGGGCAGTCGAGTTTTCGGTCCTTTCGGGGCGCGGGCAGGTCCCAATTCTCCTCGTCCAAAAGGTCTCAGAAAGAACAAAGGAACTCTGATGCATGGCGGTCTAAGTCACGTCCTAAAAAGACCACCGGAGGCGCCGCTAACAAGGCGGCTTCCTCATGACTTTCGACCTCCTCTAGCAGCATCCTCGGTCGGTGGCAGGCTCTCCCGCTTTTGCGACACCTGGCTGCCACAAATAAGACCGCTGGGTGAGAGACATTCTGTCTCACGGTTACAAGATAGAGTTCACCTCTCGTCCCCCGACTCGATTCTTCAGGTCATCCCCGCCTCCCGAGCGAGCCGAGGCTCTTCTGCAGGCGCTGCGCACTCTGAAGGCAGAAGGAGTGGTGATCCCTGTTCCTCTCCAGCAACAGAACCATGGTTTTTACTCCAACTTGTTTGTGGTCCCAAAGAAGGACGGGTCTTTCCGCCCGGTCCTGGACCTGAAACTGCTCAACAAACACGTAAAAACCAGACGGTTCAGGATGGAATCCCTCCGCTCCGTCATCGCCTCAATGTCCCAAGGAGATTTCCTTGCATCGATCGATATCAAAGATGCTTATCTCCACGTACCGATTGCTCCAGAGCACCAGCGCTTCTTGCGCTTCGCCATAGGAAACGAACACCTGCAATTCGTGGCACTGCCGTTCGGCTTGGCAACAGCCCCACGGGTTTTTACCAAGGTTATGGCTACTGTAGTAGCGCTCCTACACTCGCAGGGTCACTCGGTGATCCCGTACTTGGACGATCTGCTGATCAAGGCACCCTCTCAAGAGGCATGCCAACGCAGCCTCGACGCTACCCTGGAGACTCTCCAGGGTTTCGGGTGGATCATCAATTTTCCAAAGTCAAATCTGACACCGGCCCAATCGCTGACATATCTTGGCATGGAGTTTCATACCCTCTCAGCGATAGTGAAGCTTCCGCTGATCAAGCAGCAGTCACTACAGAAAGGGGTACAATCTCTCCTTCAAGGCCAGTCACACCCCTTGAGGCGCCTCATGCACTTCCTGGGAAAGATGGTGGCAGCAATGGAGGCAGTCCCTTTCGCGCAGTTTCACCTGCGTCCCCTTCAATGGGACATCCTACGCAAATGGGACAGGAAACCGACGTCCCTCGACAGGACCGTCTCCCTCTCTCAGGCGACCAAAGCTTCCCTTCGGTGGTGGCTTCTTCCCACTTCATTATCGAAGGGGAAATCCTTCCTACCCCCATCCTGGGAAGTAGTCACGACGGACGCGAGTCTGTCAGGGTGGGGAGCGGTTTTTCTCCACCACAGGGCTCAGGGTACGTGGACCCAGCAAGAGTCCTCGCTCCAGATCAATGTTCTGGAAATACGGGCAGTGTATCTTGCCCTGAAAGCGTTCCAGCAGTGGCTGGAGGGCAAGCAGATCCGAATTCAGTCGGACAATTCCACAGCGGTGGCATACATCAACCACCAAGGCGGCACACGCAGCCGACAAGCCTTCCAGGAAGTCCGGCGGATTTTGATGTGGGTGGAAGCCACGGCCTCCACCATATCCGCAGTTCACATCCCAGGCGTGGAAAACTGGGAAGCAGATTATCTCAGTCGCCAGGGCATGGACGCAGGGGAATGGTCCCTGCACCCGGACGTGTTTCAGGAGATCTGTTGCCGCTGGGGGGTGCCGGACGTCGACCTCATGGCGTCCCGGCACAACAACAAGGTACCGACGTTCATGGCACGGTCTCAAGATCCCAGAGCTCTGGCGGCAGATGCCTTAGTTCAGGATTGGTCGCAGTTTCAGCTCCCTTATGTGTTTCCTCCGCTGGCACTGTTGCCCAGAGTGTTACGCAAGATCAGGGCCGACTGCCGCCGCGCCATCCTCGTCGCTCCAGACTGGCCGAGGCGGTCGTGGTACCCGGATCTGTGGCATCTCACGGTCGGCCAACCGTGGGCACTACCAGACCGACCAGACTTGCTATCTCAAGGGCCGTTTTTCCATCTGAATTCTGCGGCCCTCAACCTGACTGTGTGGCCATTGAGTCCTGGATCCTAGCGTCTTCAGGATTATCTCAAGACGTCATTGCCACTATGAGACAGGCTAGGAAACCAACGTCCGCCAAGATCTATCACAGGACGTGGAAAATTTTTCTGTCGTGGTGTTCTGCTCAGGGTTTTTCTCCCTGGCCATTTGCATTACCTACTTTTCTGTCCTTCCTTCAATCTGGACTAGAAAAGGGTTTGTCGCTCGGCTCCCTTAAGGGACAAGTCTCAGCGCTCTCTGTGTTTTTCCAGAAGCGCCTAGCCAGACTTCCACAGGTACGCACGTTCCTGCAGGGGGTTTGTCACATAGTTCCACCTTACAAACGGCCGTTAGAACCCTGGGATCTAAACAGGGTGCTGATGGTTCTTCAAAAACCACCATTCGAGCCAATGAGAGATATTTCCCTCTCACGACTTTCGCAGAAAGTGGTTTTTCTAGTAGCAGTCACTTCTCTTCGGAGAGTGTCTGAGCTAGCAGCGTTGTCGTGCAAAGCCCCTTTCCTGGTCTTTCACCAGGACAAGGTGGTTCTACGTCCGGTTCCGGAATTTCTCCCTAAGGTGGTATCCCCCTTTCATCTCAATCAGGATATTTCCTTACCTTCTTTTTATCCTCATCCAGTTCACCAATGTGAAAAGGATTTGCACTTGTTAGATTTGGTGAGAGCACTCAGACTCTACATTTCTCGTACGGCGCCCCTGCGCCGCTCGGATGCACTCTTTGTCCTTGTCGCTGGCCAGCGTAAAGGGTCACAGGCTTCCAAATCAACCCTGGCTCGGTGGATCAAGGAGCCAATTATCGAAGCTTACCGTTCGGCTGGGCTTCCGGTTCCCTCAGGGCTGAAGGCCCATTCTACCAGAGCCGTGGGCGCGTCCTGGGCTTTGAGGCACCAGGCTACGGCTCAGCAGGTGTGTCAGGCGGCTACCTGGTCGAGCCTGCACACTTTCACGAAGCACTATCAAGTGCATACCTATGCTTCGGCGGATGCCAGCCTAGGTAGACGAGTCCTTCAGGTGGCGGTTGCCCACCTGTAGGAAAGGGCCGTTTTACGGCTCTCTTACGAGGTATTATTTTTACCCACCCAGGGACTGCTTTTGGACGTCCCAATTGTCTGGGTCTCCCAATAGAGCGACAAAGAAGAAGGGAATTTTGTTTACTTACCGTAAATTCCTTTTCTTCTAGCTCTAATTGGGAGACCCAGCACCCGCCCCTGTTTTTTTGTGTACACATGTTGTTCATGTTGAATGGTTTCAGTTCTCCAATATTCCTTCGGATTGAAGTTACTTTAAACCAGTTTATAATTCTTTTTCCTCCTTCTTGCTTTTGCACAAAAACTGAGGAGCCCGTGGGAGCACGGGGGGTGTATAGGCAGAAGGGGAGGGGCTTAACACTTTTAAGTGTAGTACTTTGTGCGGCCTCCGGAGGCATAGCCTATACACCCAATTGTCTGGGTCTCCCAATTAGAGCTAGAAGAAAAGGAATTTACGGTAAGTAAACAAAATTCCCTTCTTTATCCTAGACAGCCTTCTAGTCTGGGCTTCATCCAATGCAGACTGTTAGCGGAGTGTCTCGCTCACTCTCACCACTCTAACCAATTGAGGTGGTTTGTCTTCTGTACAAGTCCACTCTGACTTCGACCCAGAAGTTCACATACCCTGGGACGCAATTCGAGACTCCGTCGGCACTTGTGAAGCTGCCCTGAGTCAAACAGCAGTCCCTCCGCTGGCGGTCGACGTCGTTCCATCAGGCACCTAATACAGGTGCGAGATCAGATGGTGGTGTCAATGGAAGCGATTCCCTTGCCCAGTCCCATCTGCGTCCTCTGCGGCTGGATATTTTCCGCTGTTGCAACAAGCGGACTCCCTCCTTCCACGGAGTGGTGGCTTCGCCACAGACCAGGGGCTCGTTTCAGTGGTGGCCTCGGCCCCTCTGTTTCAGGGTCTCCCCTTCCTGGCTCCGTCCCGGGTGATCCTCACCAAGATGCTAGTCTATCCGGCTGGGGAGCAGTATATCTCCACCATGGAGCGCAGGGCACTTGGACTCTGTCCGAATCAGCCCTCTGGATCAATGTGCTGGAATTCAGAGCTGTGTTTCTAGCTCTCTAAGCCTTTCACATCTGTTGGCGGCCAGGCACATTCGAGTCCAGTCAGACAACGCTACAGCGTTTGCCTACATCAACCTCCAGGGCGGGACACTCAGCCGCCTGGCAATGTTGGGGGTTCATCGTTTTCTTCTGTGGACGGAGGACTCCTAGTCCACCATATCCGCAGCCCACATCCCAGATGTGGAAAACTGGGAAACAGATTGTCCCAGCCGTCAAACCGTGGCTCCACGATCCTCAGGTTTTTGCGGCAGACGCACTGGTTCAAGTTTGGTCCCAGCTTCGTTTGTCTTATGTGTTTCACCCTCTAGTTCTTGCCCAGAGTCCTGCGCAAGATCAGAAATGAGGGCCGTCGGGTCATTCTCATTACTCCAGACTGACCCAGGCAAGCTTGGTACCCTGACCTGCTCCTTCTGTCCGTAGAGGTGCCTTGGCATCTCCCGGACTGTCCCTCTCACGAGGTCCGTCTTTCCGCCAAAATCTGCGGCTCTCAGATTGACGGCTTGGCTTTTGAGTCATGGATCTTGACAACTTCTGGTATCCCTCCTGAAGTCATCTCCACTATGACTCGAGCTCGGAAGTATCCTTGGCCTTTTTGGCCTTGCCGACCCTCCTGTCCCCTCTACAGTCCGGTCTGCAGCTAGGACTATCCCTCAATTCACTTAAGGGACAGGTCTCGGCTCTGTCAGTGTTGTACCAGCGGCGTATCGCCCGGCTGGCTCAGGTGCGTTCCTTCATGCAGGGCGCATCTCACATCATTCCGCCTTACCGGCGGCCTTGGGAGCCCTGGGACCTTAATTCGGTCCTCACGGTTTTTGGAAACCCCCCTTTGAGCCTCTTTGGGATGTTTCTTTGTTTAGTCTTTCACAGAAAGTGGTCTTTCTAGTGGCCATAACTTCCCTCAAGAGAGTCTCTGTTTTGACTGCTCTCTCTCTTCGGAGTCCCCCCTTTTTAGTTTTTCATCAAGACAAGGTGGTTCTCCATCCGACTCCGGATTTTCTCCCTAAGGTGGTTGCTGCTTCCACCTTAAAGGGGCATTTCCCTGCCTTCCTTTTGTCCGGCTCCTATTCATCGCTTTGAAAAGGCGTTGCATACTCTGGATCTGGTGCGGGTGCTCCGGATCTATGTGTCTCACACCGCTGTTCTTAGGCGGTGCACCTCTCTTTTGTGCTGACCATGGGTCAGCGTAAGGGCCTCTCGGCATTTAAGCCGACCCTGGCTCGTTGGTTTAGGTCGGCCATTTCCGATACCTACCAGCGTACTCAAGTGCCTTTCCCGTCGGGGATCAAGGCACACTTGACCAGAGCTGTTGGTGCCTCTTAGGCTTTCAGGCCTAGGCTACGGCTCAGCAGGTCTGTCAGACTGCCACTTGGTTTGGTTTGCATACCTTTTCGTAGCACTACCAAGTGCATGCTCATGCTTCGGCATATGCGAGCTTGGGCAGACGCATCCTTCAGGCGGCTGTCGCCCATTTGTGAAGTTAGGTTCGCCTACTTCTCAGTGTTTCTGTTTATTCCCACCCATGGACTGCTTTGGAACGTCCCATGGTCTGGGTCTCCCATAAAGGAACGATAAAGAAAAAGAGAATTTTGTTTACTTACCGTAAATTCTTTTTCTTATAGTTCCGACATGGGAGACCCAGCACCCTCCCTGTTGCCTGTTGGCAGGTTTCTGGTTCCGTGTGTTATCACCGGCTGTTGTTGTAGACAGAGATTCCGGTTGTTCCGGGTGTTACTCTATCTCTACTTGTGGGTGGATGTCCTCCTTCAGCTTTTGCACTAAACTGGCTAGGACTGGCTACCAGGGGGTGTATATGCTAGGAGGGAGGAGCTACACGTTTGAGTGTAGTACTTTGTGTGTCCTCCGGAGGCAGAAGCTATACACCCATGGTCTGGGTCTCCCATGTCGGAACTATAAGAAAAAGAATTTACGGTAAGTAAACAAAATTCTCTTTTTTGAGTTTTTCCCCATTGAATTGCATTGCACACACTATTCGGAATGAAAACGCGAGTAGTAGACAGTACTTGTTATGATATAATATAAAAAAGGAGAACAAGAAGAACGAACACCATGGATATAGTGAAATATAAATTGATTTTTATTAAATATTTTAATATGCAAAAAGTGATTGGTACAAAATAGAATAAAAACTATAAAGATCAGGTACACAGACAATACTGGCTAATATTTCACGATAACCTGCATTAGGTGGACAGCAAAACGAGAGCAGAGCCCCCCTCCCAGGCAGCGTGACTACTGAAAAAATGTAAACATTTATATGTAACTATATCTCATAGAATATAGTATTAAATGTCAGAATGTCCTTTTGTTGTAAAAAGGGGGAATATATCTCTCCCGTTATGGGTTGACATACAAGATGGATGGAAAAAAGGTCACAGATGTAATATCTCGAATATGGTTGTCTGAATCAGCATATTATGCATAACTAAGGCCCAAAAGAAAATATATATTTGTAATTTTTAACGGTTAGAAAAGCTATCAACATGCCTAATACATGGCTATGCATCGTATACATCACAATGGCGTGGGGGAAGGCCAGTAGTTAAAGGATGGAGGAGTATGTGGGAAAGCTGACAGTACACAGCGTAAAACACAGATGTCACTGAATACAAGAATTACCCATCTTAAGGCTGCTTTCACACATCCGGTTTGTGCTGAGTGGCACAATCCGGCTCAAAAACCTATGCAACGGATGCAGCAAAAAAAAACCGGATCCGTTGCATAAGTTTTTGCCATGCAGCCCGTCCGGTTTTTGACGGATGCGGCTTGATACTGAGCATGCGCAGTACAAAAAAACGCATCCGGCGTCCATAGGCTTGTGATGTGGTTTTTTTCGACGCACGAAAAAACGTGCCAGGCAACGTTCCATCCGGCCGCCGCATGGGCTAAATATGCCTCATCCGGCAAAAAACGGACGCAATGCAAGGCCATGCGGCACAATACGGCGCTAATGCAAGTCTATGCAGAAAAAAACGCAACCAGCCGCAAAAAAAAAAACGGTTGTGTTTTTTCTGCAGAGCGCCGTATTGTGCCGCACGGCAAAAACCAGATGTGTGAAACCAGCCTAAGGGAGGAAATGCAATTATATTTCAACAAAAGGAAGGACAAGCAGTAAAATGACTTGTTTGAAGTAAATCAATGGTTATACCTGTAGTGAAGAGTGGTCACGGTAGATGGGAGGGGGATGCCCAACGATCGTTTCGCAAAGACGCTTTTCTTTGTCGCTCCATTGGGAGACCCAGACAATTGGGTGTATAGCTTCTGCCTCTGGAGGCCACACAAAGTATTACACTTTAAAAAGTGTAACCCCTCCCCTCTGCCTATACACCCTCCCGTGCATCACGGGCCCATCAGTTTTATGCTTTGTGTTGAAGGAGGCACACATTCACGCAAGCTCCACATTTTAGTCAGCAGTAGCTGCTGATTTTATCGGATGGAAGAAAAGAGGGCCCCCCACAGGGCCCCCGGCATGCTCCCTTCTCACCCCACTAATGTCGGCGGTGCTGTTAAGGTTGAGGTACCCATTGCGGGTACAAAGGCTGGAGCCACATGCCGTTTTCCTTCCCCATCCCTTAGAGGCTCTGGGAGAAGTGGGATCCTAACCGGTCACCATGCACTGGGACCGGGCTCCCTCCGCAGCCCCTGGGGGAATCTGACGGACAGGAGACTGGGTATCATCAGGGACAGGCCCTGCTTCTAAGAGGTACTCTGTGTCCCCTTGGGGACGGCGCATGGAGCGCCTGTGTAACAGACGCTGCAGCGGCTGCTGTGTTTTTTGTGACGCCGGGACTACCGCGCCGACCGCGCCTGTTTGCCGGCCGCGTTATTAAATTTAGTCCCCGGCTTCTGCGGCCTAGTACCATAACTCCCGCCCCCGGGCCTGCCAGTCAGGGGTAAGGGCGGGACGCTCGACTGGACGTCGGCAGTGAGGGCTGGAGCATACTTAGGTATCCTCCTCCCCCCTCACTGAGCACTGAGGGGCACCAGATTCCCGCACTTTATTAGTCACGCCCACGGCTCCCTCCTCCTCTGAGATCGCTGGCAGCCATTGTTATAATCACTTCTGCCAGTGGAGGAATTCAGAACGAGCTCTACAGCTCTGGGAGGCCCAGGCAGGGAATCTGGTGGTCACACAACCGCTTTGGGCGGTCGGTAAGCCGCACCGGTTACTAGGTGCTGGCCCCCTTGGGTGCCGAAGTGTATATATATATATATATATATATATATGTATGTATGTATGTATGTATGTATGTATGTATATATATATATATATATATATATATATATATATATATATATATATATATATATATATATATATATATATAATATATATTGTATACATTTTCTCTGTTCGGCCGCATTATTTGCCTTTGGCTATATACCCTCACTGATTACTCTAAGAGGAGACAACAGCATGTCGTCCGCAAAGAGCAAGGGTGCCAAGGCACAGGCTTATTTTGCAACCTGTACCTCTTGTGCAGCTATGTTACCTGCAGGTTCCACCTACCCTCATTGTGTGCAATGCTCGGCCCCTGTGGCACTCACTCAGCCGGAGCCTCAGGCACTGGTGGGACCCTCGGCTCAGGTAGAACCACCGGCTTCCACTGTCCAGGTGGCAGGGACAGAGTTTGCAGTTTTGGCTGAAAAACTCTGAGTCGCTTTCACAATCCATGGCTCAGTCTATGGACAGATGGTCTGCTAAGATACTAGAAGCCTTGCAGTCCAGACCGGTATCACAGGCCCAGGGCAGTTCATCACCCCCAGGCCCCCCTCGGTCGGCGCAGCAAAGTGCTCCTGGGGTGACACCTAGGTCCCACGGGGAGGACTCCGACACGGACCGCAGTCCCAGACCGGCGAAGCGGGCTCGCTGGGAACCTTCCTCGACTTCATCACGCTGCTCAGGGTCTCAGCATGAGGACTCTCTGGAGGATGAAGCGGAGGTCGCAGCTCAGGGCTCTGACCCTGACGTTGCTCTCAATCTTGATACACCTGAAGGGGACGCCATAGTAAATGACCTTATAGCGTCCATCAACCAGGTGCTAGAACTTTCTCCTCCAACTCCACCTATAGAGGAGTCGGCTTCACAGCAGGAGAAACACCAGTTTAGGTTTCCCAAACGTACACGGAGTGCGTTTTTCGATCACTCTAACTTCAGAGATGCTGTCCAGAAACATAGAGCATTTCCGGACAAGCGCTTTACTAAGCGCCTTAATGACACACGTTACCCCTTCCCCCTGACGTAGTTAAGGGTTGGGCTCAGTGTCCCAAGGTGGATCCTCCAGTCTCTAGACTGGCGGCTAGATCCGTAGTTTCAGTGGCAGATGGCTCATCGCTCAAGGATGCCACTGACAGGCAAATAGAGCTCCTGATGAAATCCATCTATGAAGCCACAGGCGCGTCTTTTGCTCCGGCATTCGCAGCCGTGTGGGCACTCCAAGCTATCTCAGCTTGTCTGTCTGAGATTAATGCGGTCACACGTACCTCTACTCCGCAGGTTGTGTCTTTGACTTCTCAGGCGTCGGCTTTTTCGTCCTACGCCATGAACGCCGTCCTGGACTCTGCGAGCCGTACAGCGGTAGCATCCGCCAATTCGGTGGCAGTCCGCAGGGCCATGTGGCTACGCGAATGGAAGGCAGACTCTGCTTCCAAGAAGTTCTTAACCGGTTTGCCATTTTCTGGCGACCGTTTGTTTGGCGAACGATTGGATGAAATTATTAAACAATCCAAGGGAAAGGACTCGTCCTTACCCCAGTCCAAACCAAACAGACCTCAGCAGCGAAAGATACAACCCAGGTTTCGGTCCTTTCGGCCCTCAGCCAGGTCCCAGTCCTCCACGTCCAACAGGTCAGAGAAGGGCCAGAGGAACTCTTCTGCATGGCGGTCTAAGTCACGTCCTAAAAAGACCGCCGGAGGAGCCGCCCCCAAGGCGGCCTCCTCATGACTTTCGGCCTCCCCAAACCGCATCCTCGGTCGGTGGCAGGCTCTCCCGCTTTTGCGACGCCTGGTGGCCACATGTCCAAGACCGATGGGTGAGAGACATTCTGTCTCACGGTTACAGGATAGAGCTCAGTTCTCGTCCTCCGACTCGTTTCTTCAGAACATCTCCGCCCCCCGAGCGAGCCGATGCACTTTTTCAGGCGGTGAACACTCTGAACTCAGAAGGAGTCGTGATCCCCGTTCCCCTTCAAGAATGTGGTCGCGGTTTTTACTCCAACTTGTTCGTGGTGCCAAAAAAGGACGGATCATTCCGTCCCGTTCTGGACCTCAAACTGCTCAACAGACACGTGAGAACCAGACGGTTCCGGATGGAATCTCTCCGCTCTGTCATCGCCTCGATGTCCCAAGGAGACTTCCTAGCATCAATCGACATCAGGGATGCTTATCTCCATGTGCCGATTGCACCAGAGCATCAACGCTTCCTGCGTTTCGCCATCAAAGACGAACACCTTCAGTTCGTAGCACTGCCTTTCGGCCTGGCGACAGCCCCACGGGTCTTCACCAAGGTCATGGCAGCAGTGGTGGCGGTCCTACACTCTCAGGGCCACTCGGTGATCCCTTACTTAGACGATCTTCTAGTCAAGGCACCCTCCCGGGTGGCATGCCAACACAGCCTGACCATTGCTCTGGAGACTCTCCAGAGGTTCGGGTGGATCATCAATTTCCCAAAGTCAAAATAGACACCGACCCAATCGCTGACTTACCTCGGGATGGAGTTTCATACTCTCTCAGCGATAGTGAAGCTACCGCTGGACAAACAGCGTTCACTACAGACAGGGGTGCACTCTCTCCTTCGAGCCCAGTCACACCCCTTGAGGCGCCTCATGCACTTCCTAGGGAAGATGGTGGCAGCAATGGAGGCAGTTCCCTTTGCGCAGTTTCATCTGCGTCCACTTCAATGGGACATTCTCCGCAAATGGGACAGGAGGTTGACGTCCCTAGACAGGAACGTCTCCCTTTCACGGGCAGCCAAAACCTCTCTTCAGTGGTGGCTTCTTCCCACTTCTTTGTCGAAGGGAAAATCCTTCCTGCCCTCATCCTGGGCTGTGGTCACGACGGACGCGAGTCTGTCAGGGTGGGGAGCGGTCTTCCTCCACCACAGGGCTCAGGGAACCTGGACTCCGACAGAGTCCTACCCTTCAGATCAATGTTCTGGAGATAAGGGCAGTGTATCTAGCCCTAAAGGCGTTCCAGCGGTGGCTGGAGGGCAGGCAGATCCGAATACAGTCGGACAACGCCACGGCGGTTGCGTACATCAACCACCAGGGCGGCACACGCAGTCGTCAAGCCTTCCAAGAAGTTCGGCGGATTCTGCTGTGGGCGGAAGCCACAGCCTCCACCATCTCCGCAGTTCACATCCCGGGCGTAGAAAACTGGGAAGCAGACTTTCTCAGTCGCCAGGGCATGGACGCAGGGGAATGGTCTCTTCACCCGGACGTGTTTCAAGAGATCTGTTGCCGCTGGGGAACGCAGGACGTCGACCTAATGGCGTCTCGGCACAACAACAAAGTCCCGGCATTCATGGCACGGTCTCAAGATCACAGAGCTCTGGCGGCAGACGCATTAGTTCAGGATTGGTCGCAGTTTCGACTGCCTTATGTATTTCCTCCTCTGGCACTGCTGCCCAGAGTGTTACGCAAGATCAGGTCCGACTGCCGCCGCGCCATCCTCATCGCTCCAGACTGGCCGAGGAGGACATGGTACCCGGATCTGTGGCACCTCACGGTGGGTCAACCGTGGGCACTCCCAGACCGACCATACTTGCGGTCTCAAGGGCCATTTTTCCATCTGAATTCTGCGGCCCTCAACCTGACTGTGTGGCCATTGAGTCCTGGCTCCTAGCGTCCTCAGGGTTATCTCAAGAGGTCATTGACACTATGAGACAGGCCAGGAAACCAACGTCCGCCAAGATCTACCACAGGACTTGGAGGATCTTCTTATCCTGGTGCTCTGGTCAGGGTTTTACTCCCTGGCCGTTTGCCTTGCCCACTTTTCTTTCTTTCCTTCAATCCGGAATGGACAAGGGTTTGTCTCTCGGCTCTCTCAAGGGACAAGTATCAGCGCTTTCCGTGTTTTTTCAAAAGCGTCTAGCCAGGCTTCCGCAGATCCGCACGTTCCTGCAGGGGGTTTGCCACATAGTCCCACCTTACAAGCGTCCGCTAGAACCCTGGGATCTTAACAGGGTGCTAACGGCTCTTCAGAAACCACCTTTCGAGCCAATGCGGGATGTCTCTCTATCACGCCTTTCGCAGAAGGTGGCCTTCCTAGTGGCAGTCACATCACTTCGGAGAGTGTCTGAGCTAGCAGCGCTGTCATGCAAAGCCCCCTTCCTGGTATTTCACCAGGATAAGGTGGTTCTGCGTCCGGTCGCGGAATTTCTCCCTAAGGTGGTATCCCCTTTTCATCTCAATCAGGATATCTCCTTACCTTCTTTTTGCCCTCATCCAGTTCACCAATGTGAAAAGGATTTGCACTTGTTAGATCGTGAGAGCACTCAGGCTCTACATTTCTCGCACGGCGCCCCTGCGCCGTTCTGATGCGCTCTTTGTCCTTGTCGCTGGCCTAAGTAAGGGGTCGCAGGCTTCAAAGTCAACCTTGGCTCGGTGGATCAAGGAACCGATTCTTGAGGCCTACCGTTCGTCTGGGCTTCCGATTCCTTCAGGGCTGAAAGCCCATTCTACCAGAGCCGTAGGTGCGTCCTGGGCATTGCGGCACCAGGCTACGGCTCAGCAGGTGTGTCAGGCGGCTACCTGGTCGAGTCTGCACACTTTCACGAAACACTATCAGGTGCATGCCTATGCTTCGGCAGATGCCAGCCTAGGTAGGCGAGTCCTTCAGGCGGCGGTTGCCCACCTGTAAGAGGGGGCCGTTTTTCGGCTCTTTTTATCGAGATATTCTTTTACCCACCCAGGGACTGCTTTTGGACGTCCCAATTGTCTGGGTCTCCCAATGGAGCGACAAAGAAGAAGGGAATTTTGTTTACTTACCGTAAATTCCTTTTCTTCTAGCTCCTATTGGGAGACCCAGCACCCGCCCCTGTTCCCTTCGGGCTGTTGTTCTTTTGTGTACACATGTTGTTCATGTTGAATTGTTCTTTTGGTTCATGGTTTTCAGTTCTCCGAACATCCTTCGGATTGAATTTACCTTAGACCAATTTATAAGTTTCCTCCTTCCTGCTTTGGCACCAAAACTGATGGGCCCGTGATGCACGGGAGGGTGTATAGGCAGAGGGGAGGGGTTACACTTTTTAAAGTGTAATACTTTGTGTGGCCTCCGGAGGCAGAAGCTATACACCCAATTGTCTGGGTCTCCCAATAGGAGCTAGAAGAAAAGGAATTTACGGTAAGTAAACAAAATTCCCTTCTTTCCAGGGGCAGTCAATTATATTAATATAACTCGCTGAACTCTAGTAATGAAATGGATGCCATAACTGATCTAGTCTCCCGCGTATTGTGTTGGTATAGTTTTTGGATACTTTTACAAAATGCAAATTTGAGTGGTTGCATACAATCATCCTTCTAAATTGTGTCTGTTTGTTTAGGTGTACCTGCACCAAAGGGCCCCAAGTCTGCTCCAGCTCCAGCACGTGTACCTCCAGAAGATGCCGATAAATCCGACCGTAACAAGTTCTGCCAGCTCTGCAGTGCTACCTTCAATAACCCTCATATGGCAGAGCAGCATTACAAGGGCAGGAGACACCTAAAGCAGGAGACTAAAAGCAAGCTCATGACTATTTATTCCAGCCATGGGAACACGCTTCCGCAATCTGTGTCCGTGAAGCCACAAACGCCAGGCTCTGGAGCAAGTGAGTCCAATGCTGAGCCTGATTCTGAAAAACCCTTTGTCTATGGCACAAAATAAGTGTTTTGTAGTAGAAATATTTTTTTCTTTTTTGTTTTAATAAGAATTTATTTGCTCATCTGGTCCAGCTTTATATTAGGGCTTAACGCTTTTTCTGGCTCCTCTTCAGTACCGCGACATTAATGTACCGCATGAACAGCTAGTTACCTTTATATTGGCAGGCGGCCTCCTGATTCTGCTAGTGTGCCTGTAGGTTGAACCTTTCTGTGTTGGCGTACAAACCCTAACAAATATTCATACTGCTATAATACATCCTTTCTCTATGTATAGATTATCCATCATGGAGCTAGGAATTCAGTGATGTTGAGGTGTTTTTGTTTGTTTTGCTTTATTCCAATGATGGGAAGACTCATTAACTCAAGCTTAAAAGGAAATAATTCCTCTTGTTTGTGGCTTCTGAGGCTCTGAAAATATGATTACGGCTCTTTATGTGGCCTACAATATTTATCCTGTGGAAGCTTTTGTACAACCAGTGAGGTCTGGGATTGAATTGCATAATTAAGTATAGCGCCACCCAGATCACTAATTCTGATTTTATGTTTCTATCGTTTAGTTACATTTACTGCTTCGTGTTCATTTAGCCACAATATCACGTTGGTTTTGCTTTTATTCAGTAGTCGGATATTATTTTAGGTGGTATGCTTTGGCTATCTGGCCCTATATACATATTTTTTTGTATTTATCTTTTTATTTCCTCATCAAATTTTAAAGGGAACCGGTCACCAGATTTTTCCCTATTAAACTAAGTGTCCCCTTCTGCAGCTCCTGCGCTTCTTTCTATGAAGGTGCACCTTGTGCCCCGACTCCCCTTCCAGACCCCAAAAATAACTTTATAAAACATGATCATTAGGTATGCTAATTACCTTGGTTGGCCAGATGGGCGGCTCATTTTTGGCTCCTGCCCTCCCCCTCCCCCCCACCGCTGTTCGCCATCCTCCTTCCTTGATTGATGGGATGACGCTGCCGTCATCATCCTCGTTACATTTTCAAATTTTGCGCCTGTGCAGTTCTGTCGGCTCGCGCAGGCGCAGTTCGCTCTGCCATATTGCGGGCAGAGCAGAAAACATAGCTGCCGGTGAGCTAAATGCGCAGGCGTGACATTATGGTCGGCGCTGTGCATGACCTCACCAGCGTCATCCTCGTACCCGACCATAATGTCGCGCCTGAGCATTTAGCTCACCGGCAGCTATGTTTTCTTCTCTCCCCGCGATATGGCAGAGCGAACTGCGCCTGCGCGAGCGGAGATAACTGCACAGACGCGAGATTTGAAAATGCATCGAGGAGGACGACAGAGGCGTCATCACGTCAATCAAGAAAGGAGGACGGCGAACAGCGGCAGGAGAGGGACAGGAGCAGAAAATGAGCGCGCACATCGGAGCCCCACAGGTCATTAGCATACATAACGGCCAGGTTTTATAAAGTTATTTTCGGGGTCTGGAAGGGGAGTCGGGGCACAAGGTGCACCTTCATAGAAAGCAGCCCAGGAGCTGCAGAAGGTGATTATTTTAGTTTAATAGGGAAAAATCTGGTGACAGGTTCCCTTTTAAGGTTTTTACAGGCCATTTAAATGGGTTATCCAGGGTTTTTCAAAATTGGGCTCAAGTCAGGAAAAAAACAAAACTTCGTATTCCAACTCCCCTGTTCCAGTGCCGCTGTTCGGTGGTACCCCACTGTCCTGCTGGTGACGGATAATTACTGTCCTCAGTGGTCTCGCTGGCATGTATGGCATGTGACCACTGAAGCCAGTGATGGAGCCCCCTACACCTAGGATCATCCCTCATCTAAGCCCTTTCTTTTTGGAATCCCCCAGTACATTTCCTTTCTCCGGAGTGGAGAGCTTTCTTTGATTAAATGTGGCGTGATTCTTCCCACATAGTCGGACGGTTGAGCATTAGGGAACGCTGCTTGGGGATAGCTTACGTTCTTACTCTGATTTCTTCTTCCATGCCGGTCAATAACTGGTCCGTGTAAATGTATTGCCGTTGTTGTACTAAATAGATATTGTAGGTTTGATTCACTTGGAAGATGTGATTGTGTTTCCTCAAAATAAAACCTTCTTTCCTAAATTCATCCAGAAATAAAAACGTGTTTAATGTTTTTAAATGCACAGTTTGTCTATTATTTTTCGAAAATGACTTATTTTTAATATATTACCAGTATATTAAAGATAATCATCTCTACCTTCTCTTAACGTCAGAATAGAAATTTACATTCCTGCCGCCAATAAGGTTCTTGTGGGATGTTAAAGGTCTATCTCAGGAAAAATTGGTGTATCAAATTTTAAATCCATGCTTGGACCCTTGGATTTTGCCCCCCCCCCCCTTTCCCAATTATAAACTGCCTATATAAGTTATAACCCTCACCGTGACACTCGTAGTCCTAGGACTCAACGACAGTGACCTATTAAGCCTAAAAGTGGCCATACACATTGGGTGAACGTTCAACAAATCCACCACTTTTTGCTGTCCTGTTTGGGGAGTAATGACAGATGTTGGCAGGGGTGGAAGAATTGGGGCGTTGAGCGAGTACCTAACTTTTTGTACTCGCTATACTCATAACGAATACTGTCTTAATGCTTGTGTATTCGTTCCGAATAGCATGTGCAATGCAAGGCACTGGGGAAAAACTCACAAAGTAATGAATAACCCGAATGCCGCACTATATATGTGAGTAGGGAATAGTGCGGCATTCAGGTTACTCTTTACATTGCGAGTATTCCCCATTGCATTGCATTGCAATCGCTATTTGGAATGAATACACAAGTGTTAGACAGTACTCGTGAATAT
>NC_134356.1:211857787-211877787 GCF_048569485.1 Anomaloglossus baeobatrachus | reverse complement strand
GTAAGCTGCACAGCCGCCCGCCCCGCATGCACAGAGTGGCAGCCAGCAGGCTGCCCGCCCACCCCGCGTACAAGCCGCCGGGTACCTGTGCTTGCGTGCGGTGGCAGCCGGGTACCCATGGCTGTGTGCGGGCGGCAGATGGGTGACTGTGTGAGGGCGGCAGCCGAGTACCTGCACGGGCACCCGACTGCCGCTCGCACACAGCACCCGGCTGCCGCCCGCACACAGCCATGGGTACCCGTCTGCCACCGCATGCAAGCACAGGTACCTGGCTGCCGACCCCACACAGCACCCGCTGCCGCCCGTACACAGCCACGGGTACCCGGCTGCCGCTGCATGCAAGTACAGGTACCCGGGCGCTTGCATGCAGCCACAGGCACCCGCCCGATCGCCTCAGACAGGACCCCCCCCCCCCCCCGCTACCGCTTTATAAGACGCACCCCCCATTTTCCTCCCAAAATTTGGGGAGGAAAAGTGCGTCTTATAAAGCGAAAAATACGGTATATATATATATATATATATATATATATATATATATATATATAATATATATATATATAATATATATAATGTTTTTTCTTTGTCGCTCCATTGGGAGACCCAGACAATTGGGTGTATAGCTTCTGCCTCCGGAGGCCACACAAAGTATTACACTTAAAAGTGTAAAGCCCCTCCCCTTCTGCCTATACACCCCCCGTGCCTCACGGGCTCCTCAGTTTTTATCCTTTGTGCGAAGGAGGCTGACATCCACGCATAGCTCCACATCTTAGTCAGCAGCAGCTGCTGACTATGTCGGATGGAAGAAAAGTGGGCCCATAACAGGGCCCCCGGCATGCTCCCTTCTCACCCCACTCTGGTCAGCGGTGCTGTTAAGGTTGAGGTACCCATTGCGGGTACATAGGCAGGAGCCACATGCTGTTTTCCTTCCCCATCCCTTAATGGGCTCTGGGTGAAGTGGGATCCTAATCGGTCTCCAGGCACTGGGACCGTGCTCCCTCCGCAGCCCCTGGGGAATCTGCTGGACAGGAGCCGGGTATCGTCAGGGACAAGGCCCTGCTTCTGTGAGGTACTCTGTGTCCCCTTGGGGGACCGCGCATGGAGCGCCTGTGCCATACACACTGCAGCACTGCTGGGTGTGTTAGTGCGCCGGGGACTACCGCGCCGACCGCGCTTATTTGCCGGCCGCGCTTATAACTTTAGTCCCCGGCTTTTGCGGCCTAGTATCGCATATTCCCGCCCCCAGGCCTGCCAGTCAGGGGAAGGGCGGGACGCTGCACAGGACGTCAGCGCTGAGGGCTGGAGCATACTTTGTATCCTCCTCCCCCCTCACTCAGCACAGTGGGGCATCAGATTCCCGCACTTTCTAGGGCACGCCCACGGCCCCCTCCTCCACACAGAACGCCGGCAGCCATTCCTGTCAGCACTTCTGACGCTGGAGAGGAGAAACAACACGGCTCTGGGAGGCCCAGGCAGGGAATCTGATGATCAGACAACCGCTTTGAGCGGTCGGTAAGCAGCACCTGTGGTGCTGGCCCCACTGAGTGCCGAAGTGTACATATTTATATATGCTTATATGCTATACATTTACACTGTACGGTCGCACTGTTGATTTTTGGCTATATACCCTCCTGCATTGTACTCAGACGAGACAACAGCATGTCGTCCGCAAAAAGCAAGGGTGCCACAGCACAGGCTTACTTTGCAACCTGTACATCATGTGCGGCTATACTACCGGCAGGTTCCACCGATCCTCATTGTGTGCAATGCTCGGCCCCCGTGGCACTTACTCAGCCGGAGCCTCTGCTACTGGTGGCCCAGGTGGAACCACCTGCTACCACTGTCCAGGTGACAGGGAAGGAGTTTGCAGTATTTGCTGACAAACTGTCTGAGAGTATGGATAAATGGTCTGCTAAGATACTAGAAGCCTTGCAGTCCAGGCCGGTAACACAGGCCCCGGGCACTGTTGAATCATTGACCCCAGGCCCCCCTCGGTTGGAACAGCAAAGTGCTCCTGGGGTGACCCATAGGTCCCAGGGTGAGGTCTCTGACACGGACCGCAGTCCCAGGCCGCCTAAGCGGGCTCGCTGGGAGCTTCCCTCAACGTCATCACACTGTTCAGGGTCTCAGCAAGAGGACTCTCTGGATGATGAAGCGGAGGTAGCAGATCAGGATTCTGATCCTGAGGCCGCTCTCAACCTAGATACACCTGAAGGTGACGCCATAGTGAATGACCTTATAGCGACCATCAATCAGGTGTTGGATATTTCTCCCCCAGCTCCTCCAATTGAGGAGTCAGCTTCTCAGCAGGAGAAATTCCGTTTCAGGTTTCCCAAGCGTACATTGAGTACGTTTCTGGATCACTCTGACTTCAGAGAGGCAGTCCAGAAACACCAAGCTTGTCCAGGTAAGCGTTTTTCCAAGCGCCTTAAGGATACACGTTATCCCTTCCCCCCTGACGTTGTCAAGGGCTGGGCTCAGTGTCCCAAGGTGGATCCTCCAGTCTCCAGACTGGCGGCTAGATCCATAGTTGCAGTGGAAGATGGGGCTTCACTCAAAGATGCCACTCACAGACAGATGGAGCTCTGGTTGAAATCCATCTATGAAGCTATCGGCGCGTCTTTTGCTCCAGCATTCGCAGCCGTATGGGCACTCCAAGCTATCTCAGCTTGTCATGCGCAGATTAATGCAGTCACGTCTGCTCCGCAAGTGGTGTCCTTAACCTCTCAGGCGTCGGCGTTTGCGTCCTACGCCATTAATGCTGTCCTGGACTCTGCGAGCCGTACGGCGGTAGCATCCGCCAATTCGGTGGCAGTCCGCAGGGCCATGTGGCTACGTGAATGGAAGGCAGACTCTGCTTCCAAAAAGTTCTTAACCGGTTTGCCATTTTCTGGCGACCGCCTGTTTGGGGAGCGATTGGATGAAATCATTAAACAATCCAAGGGAAAGGACTCATCCTTACCCCAGTCCAAACCAAACAGACCTCAACCACGGAAGGTACAATCGAGGTTTCGGTCCTTTCGGTCCGCGGGCAGGTCTCAATTCTCCTCGTCCAAAAGGCCTCAGAAGGATCAGAGGAACTCCGATTCATGGCGGTCTAAGTCACGTCCTAAAAAGACCGCCGGAGGAACCGCTCCCAAAGCGGTCTCCTCATGACTTTTGGCCTCCTCACACCTCATCCTCGGTCGGTGGCAGGCTTTCCCGCTTTTGCGACGCCTGGCTGCCACAGGTAAAAGACCGTTGGGTGAGAGACATTCTGTCTCACGGTTACAGGATAGAGTTCAGCTCTCGTCCCCCGACTCGATTCTTCAGAACATCTCCGCCCCCCGAGCGAGCCGATGCTCTTCTTCAGGCGGTGTGCACTCTGAAGGCAGAAGGAGGGTGATCCCTGTTCCTTTTCAGCAACAGGGTCACGGTTTTTACTCCAACTTGTTCGTGGTGCCGAAAAAGGACGGATCCTTCCGTCCTGTTCTGGACCTAAAACTGCTCAACAAACACGTAAAAACCAGGCGGTTCCGGATGGAATCGCTCTGCTCCGTCATCGCCTCAATGTCCCAAGGAGATTTCCTAGGACATATCTTGGCATGGAGTTTCATACTCTCTCAGCGATAGTGAAGCTTCCGCTGGACAAACAGCGTTCACTACAGACAGGGGTGCAATCTCTCCTTCAAGGCCAGTCACACCCCTTGAGGCGCCTCATGCACTTCCTAGGGAAGATGGTAGCAGCAATGGAGGCAGTTCCTTTTGCGCAGTTTCATCTGCGTCCACTTCAATGGGACATTCTCCGCAAATGGGACAGGAAGTCGACGTCCCTCGACAGGAACGTCTCCCTTTCTCGGGCAGCCAAGGCTTCCCTTCAGTGGTGGCTTCTTCCCACTTCTCTGTCGAAGGGGAAATCTTTCCTGCCCCCATCCTGGGTTGTGGTCGCGACGGACGCGAGCCTGTCAGGGTGGGGAGCGGTCTTTCTCCACCACAGGGCTCAGGGTACTTGGACTCAGCCAGAGTCCTCCCTTCAGATCAATGTTCTGGAGATAAGGGCAGTGTATCTTGCCCTAAAGGCGTTCCAGCCGTGGCTGGAAGGCAAGCAGATCCGAATTCAGTCGGACAACTCCACAGCGGTGGCATACATCAACCACCAAGGCGGAACACGCAGTCGGCAAGCCTTCCAGGAAGTCCGGCGGATTCTGCTATGGGTGGAAGCCACAGCCTCCACCATATCCGCAGTTCACATCCCGGGCGTAGAAAACTGGGAAGCAGACTTTCTCAGTCGCCAGGGCATGGACGCAGGGGAATGGTCCCTTCACCCGGACGTGTTTCAGGAGATCTGTTGCCGCTGGGGGATGCCGGACGTCGACCTAATGGCGTCCCGGCACAACAACAAGGTCCCGACATTCATGGCACGGTCTCAAGATCACAGAGCTCTGGCGGCAGACGCCTTAGTTCAGGATTGGTCGCAGTTTCAACTCCCTTATGTGTTTCCTCCTCTGGCACTGTTGCCCAGAGTGTTACGCAAGATCAGGTCCGACTGCCGCCGCGCCATCCTCGTCGCTCCAGACTGGCCGAGGAGGTCGTGGTATCCGGATCTGTGGCATCTCACGGTGGGCCAACCTTGGGCACTACCAGACCGACCAGACTTGCGGTCTCAAGGGCCGTTTTTCCATCTGAATTCTGCGGCCCTCAACCTGACTGTGTGGCCATTGAGTCCTGGATCCTAGCGTCTTCAGGGTTATCTCAAGAGGTCATTGCCACTATGAGACAGGCTAGGAAGCCAACGTCCGCCAAGATCTACCACAGGACGTGGAGGATATTCTTATCTTGGTGCTCTGATCAGGGTTTTTCTCCCTGGCCATTTGCCTTGCCCACTTTTCTTTCCTTCCTTCAATCCGGATTGGAAAAAGGTTTGTCGCTCGGCTCCCTTAAGGGACAAGTCTCAGCGCTCTCTGTGTTCTTTCAGAAGCGCCTAGCCAGACTTCCACAGGTACGCACGTTCCTGCAGGGGGGTTTGTCACATAGTCCCTCCTTACAAGCGGCCGTTAGAACCCTGGGATCTGAACAGGGTGCTGATGGCTCTTCAGAAACCACCTTTCGAGCCAATGAGGGATATTTCTCTCTCACGCCTTTCGCAGAAAGTGGCCTTCCTAGTAGCAGTCACATCACTTCGGAGAGTGTCTGAGCTAGCAGCGCTGTCATGCAAAGCCCCTTTCCTGGTGTTTCACCAGGACAAGGTGGTTTTGCGTCCGGTTCCGGAATTTCTCCCTAAGGTGGTATCCCCATTTCATCTCAATCAGGATATCTCCTTACCCTCTTTTTGTCCTCATCCAGTTCACCAATGTGAAAGGGATTTGCACTTGTTAGATCTGGTGAGAGCACTCAGACTCTACATTTCTCGTACGGCGCCCCTGCGCCGCTCGGATGCACTCTTTGTCCTTGTCGCTGGCCAGCGTAAAGGGTCACAGGCTTCCAAATCAACCCTGGCTCGGTGGATCAAGGAACCAATTCTCGAAGCTTACCGATCTTCTGGGCTTCCGGTTCCCTCAGGGCTGAGGGCCCATTCTACCAGAGCCGTGGGTGCGTCCTGGGCTTTGCGGCACCAGGCTACGGCTCAGCAGGTGTGTCAGGCAGCTACCTGGTCGAGCCTGCACACTTTCACGAAACACTATCAGGTGCATACCTATGCTTCGGCAGATGCCAGCCTAGGTAGGCGAGTCCTTCAGGCGGCGGTTGCCCACCTGTAGGAAGGGGCCGTTTTACGGCTCTATTACGAGGTTTTACTTTACCCACCCAGGGACTGCTTTTGGACGTCCCAATTGTCTGGGTCTCCCAATGGAGCGACAAAGAAGAAGGGAATTTTGTTTACTTACCGTAAATTCCTTTTCTTCTAGCTCCTATTGGGAGACCCAGCACCCTCCCCTGTTCCCTTCGGGCTGTTGTTCTTTGTGTACACATGTTGTTCATGTTGAATGGTTTCAGTTCTCCGAAATTTCTTCGGATTGAATTTACTTTAAACCAATTTAAAACTTTTCCTCCTTCTTGCTTTTGCACCAAAACTGAGGAGCCCGTGAGGCACGGGGGGTGTATAGGCAGAAGGGGAGGGGCTTTACACTTTTAAGTGTAATACTTTGTGTGGCCTCCGGAGGCAGAAGCTATACACCCAATTGTCTGGGTCTCCCAATTGGAGCTAGAAGAAAAGGAATTTACGGTAAGTAAACAAAATTCCCTTCATTTTGCAATATATATATACATATGTTTTATTTTGCAATATATATATGTATATATATATATATATCAAAATAAAACATATATATATATATATATATATATATATATATATATATATATATATATACATATATTATTTATATATAGATATATATATATATATATTATATATATATATATATATATATATATATATATATATATATATATATATATATATATATATCTCTATCTCTATGTATAGATATATATAACAGCATTTTTAGCGGTAAAATATTTTTTCATGTTTTAATTTGAATTTTATATATATATATATATATATATATACATATATATACATATATATATACATATATATATATTATATGCACATATATATATATTATATGCACATATATATATTATATGCACATATATATATATATTATATATATATCATGAGTATTATTGGCTTACAATAAGTCTGGCCAACATCTTGTAGTAATGTCCCTTATCCTGCTTGCTGTCTTGTAGTAATGTACCCATCATTGTCCCTATCTTGTAGCGATACCCCATCCTGGTGCCCTTGTAGTAATATCCTCATCCTGATCATGTTGTAGTAAATCTTCCATTCTGGGCCTCATCTTATAGTGATGTCCCATCCTGGACTACTTGTAGTAATATGGCAATTTTGGTTCCCTTCTTGTAGTAATGTCCCCATCCTTGTTTTCATGCTGTATTAATGTGTCCATCCTGGTCCCCATCTTTTAGTAATTGCCCCATATTGAAGCAATGCCCCATCTTGGTCCCCTTCTTTTAGTAATATCCTCATCCTGCTCCCCTTGTAGTAATGTCTCCTATCCCGGTCCTCATCTTGTAGTAATGTGCTCATCCTTGTCCCCTTCTTGTTGTGCCAATCCGGGTCCTCATCTGGTAGTAATGCCTTATCCTGGTCACCTTGTAGTAATATCCTCATCCTGGTCACCTTGTAGTAATATGGCCTTTTTTTTTTTTTATATTTTATTTATTTTTTTTATATATAGCCGAATGTTTTTTACCAACCAGTAAGGGCTTGTTGATCATAGTAGTAATGGTTCTGTCCTCATCATGTTGTATTGTCCCTCATCCTTGTGTGTAGTAGTGCCCCATCCTGGTCTCATTGTAGTAATGTGCGCATCCTGGTCCCTATCCTATAGTAATGTCCCTTACTGTGACATTCTTCATGTACACACAAAAACAAAATTCTTCTCACTTGTCCCTGGTTGCCTTGGTGTCCTTTTTTCTGCACATGCACGATTGCTGGCCAATCCAAGGCCAGCAGTTGACCCTGATGCGGCGGAAAGTCATTGTCTGCTGGTGGTCTCTGATTGGCCAGCAGCTGGAAATTGCAGTGTATAGCTCCAGTCTTTGTGTAGCAGTACATTTCAGTTGAACTTGCGTCCAAGGCTGCACATTGAACTGAAATAAAGCACTGACTTTGGGAGCCTTCTGGCCAAGGCCACGATTGTCAAGAGGTCTACAGTGCCTATGGGATGCATGAAGCAGCCTCAGTAGCCTCATGCCGGCCTCGTATTTGAGACCCCTGCTCTAGTGTAGTTTGTAAGTGTCCTTAGTCATTCCTAAAGGCAGGTTTGAAATAAAACAAGGTTTGGGCATGTTGGGGTTTGGCAGCAGCTCGCCTTTTCCCTATTGTGAAGGACTGGATGGTCAGCTGAGCGTGCATGGTGCAGCTAGAAGTGATTCTCAACTCATTGGCCAACACATTTATTTTAGCATGACTCCATTGATTTTTCAGATGTTGCTTTAACGCTCCTAAACCACTAGCCTCATTTTGTGCACCTTCATAAAGTTGTCACCTCTTTATGTGGAGTTTAGCTATTTGGGTGCAGTTTAGATTTTTTTCCTAAAACTACAGCTTTTTAACTCAGTTTTTAAAAAGAAAAAAAAAAAGAAAAAATACGTACTACACAGCCACAGCTTCAATACACAGTACAAAAACTAACCTGTGGAGTTTTATATTTTGCTACTGTGTATGAAATCATGTAACTGATGAGTTACTTCTTATAGTCTAGAAAAAGATGAGTGATGTGGATTGACAACCGTACATTATAGGCAACATATACTATCCGCAAGTTGGCAGAACACCACTTAAAGGGAATCTGTCACCACTTTTTGGCCTATAAGCTGCGGCCACCACCAGTGGGCTGTTATATACAGCATTCTAAGATGCTGTATATAAGAACCCGGTGCGGTGCAGACTGGTCAGATCTGCGTCTTCGGGACCGGCACCTCCCCTTTTGGCCATCTTGGTCTTCCTTATTCTGAAGTCGCAGTGCATGACGCCTCCTACGTCATATATACGCGCCGGCATTGAGATTTTGCAAAGGCGCACTACAATACCTTGAGCAGATTAAAGTGCGCCTGTGCAGGACCTCAATACCGGCGCTTGTGTATGACGTAGACGCGTCATGCACCGCAGCTTCAGAATACGGAAGACCAAGATGGCCGAAAGGGAAGACGCCCATCTGACCGGTTTGCACCGGAGCGACCTTCTAGGTAAGTATTATAAAGTGATTTTTATGTTCTACACAGCAGCCTGGGCTCTTATATACAGCATGTTAGAATGCTGTATATATAGGAGCACACTGGTGATGGCAGCAAATTATAGGGCAAAAAACTGGTCACCGGTTCCTTTTAAGACCAGTTAGTTTTTCCTGCAAATTGGCTTTGATATGCTTATTTTTGACTATGTAGATTTTGCCAGTAAAAGTGATGCTTGTAATGTTAGCCTAAAGTTATTGACCTGAAACCCCTCTGTTTCCTTTTAGCTTGAACTGGAAGTCATGGATCGGAGGAGCACTAAATGAATTTATACTTTTTATACATGACCTTTGTTTCTTACATACTCCTAGTTGTGGTCCTGTGGCCGAGGGAACAAAGGTCCCCCTTTCTTATCGGTCAAACGCCTCCAATTTTTCATCTATTTATTAGATAGGTGATAAATGCTTCTTTCCAACCAGTCTAAAAGATTCTCTAATAGGAAATCCTATAATAGAACTGTGCCTAGAATTGTTTCCAAAGCCCGCAGCACTAGTCCAGCGTCCACACTGACTTGCCGTTGTGATTCATCCTTTTCTTGTGTATCATCCTGTCTTTTATCCGTAAGCCTTGGGTAGCAGGTCATATTAAATACTTGCCATTCCTGTGTCTTTCAGTCGGAAACTGGCTCAGCTGTGATACATGCAATGTTGTTCTGAATTCTATAGAGCAGTATCAGGCTCACGTCTCTGGATACAAACACAAGCACAAGTAAGTTTTATTTTAGTATCGATTATCCTCCCTATAACATTATATACACTACGCTGACAGACTTTGTCACATTCCATTTTCTTCAGGGAAGCCTGTAATTATTAAATGTAGTATGCTATGGGGGCTTCTGATGGGCAAGGACAGTATTTTTGACTCCTAGAAATGTTCTCCTAGAACCATATTAAAATAAGCTGTTGAAGAGAAAGCACAATAGGGTCTTACCCGGTATATACCGAGAAAAATATAAAAGTTTGCACTCCCCTCGAGGAGTTGTGCCAGTCACAACTCCTGTATGCGCATATGGTGTTTGGGTGAACTCTGCTGCAGCCCTCGTGGTAGATAACAGAGAATAATAGAGAAGGGGTTTATGCCACGCTATTCACCAGGAGAGAGGACAAGAAGAGATCGATGTTCCTTTATTGTAGCTTGTGTCTATGCATTTCAGGAGCTCTGCTCCCTTCATCAGGTCATACAGCACAAAAACAACATATCTCTATATTATATGTTGTTTTTGTGCTGTGTCCTGATGAAGGGAACAGAGCTCCTGAAACGCATAGACACAAGCTACAATAAAGGAACGTTGATCATCTTCTTGTCCTCTCTCCTGGTGAATAGCGCGGCATAAACCCCTTCTCTATTATTCTCTGTCTCCTAGAACCATATGAAAGTGGTGTGAACAATTTAGGGGTATGTTTAAAGGGAACTTGTCACTACGTTTTTGGCTTATAAGCTGCGGCCACCACCATCGGGCTCTTATATACAGCATTCTAACATGCTGTATACAAGAGCCCAGGCTGGGGGTATAACATAAAAAACACTTTATAATACTTGCCTACCTGTCGTGCGGTTGGTCATATGGGCGTTCTCCGGTGCCGGCGCCTCCTCTTTCGGCCATCTTCATTCTCTTTCTGAAGCCTGTGTGCATGACGCGTCTATGTCAAACACCCTCGCCGGTCCTGCGCAGGCGCACTACAATACTTTGATCTGCCCTACTCAGGACCTGAATGCTGGTGAGTGTGTATGACGTCAGACGCATCATGCACCCCGGCTACAGAAGGAGAACAAAGATGGACAAAAGAGGTGGCACCGGACAACGGAGACGCCCCATATGGCCAACTGCGCAACCGTTAGGTGAGTATTATAAAGTGTTTTTTATGTTCTCACAGCGGCCTGGGCTCTTATATACAGCATGTTAGAATGCTGCATATAAGAGGCCACTGGTGGTGGTCACAGCTTATATTCCAAAAAAAGTGGTGACAGGTTCCCTTTAATAAAGTGCGTTGCAACTACAATTTATGGAGGCACTGCATCACTTCCATAAAGCAGGTTGGTTTTGAAATTAAAATTGTGAGCTATACCTGTGGTCTATCTAAAACTCAGCTTGACCCAGATATGGAAAAAATTGCAACCAATCACAGAACAGATGTAATTTTTCAAGCTCAAAATAAATAAATTTAAGCAACAGTTACTCTAAAGGCCGCTTTACACGCTGCGATATCGGTACCGATATCGCTAGCATGGGTACCCACCCCCATCTGTTGTGCGACACTGGAAAATCGCTGCCCGTGCCGCACATCGCCCAGACCCGTCACACATACTTACCTGTCCGGCGACGTCGCTGTGACCGGCGAACCGCCTCCTTTCTAAGGGGGCAGTTCGTTCAGCGTCACAGTGACGTCACAGCAGCATCACTGAACCGCTGCCCAATAGAAGCGGAGATGAGCGGGACGTAACATCCCGCCCACCTCCTTCCTTCCGCATAGCGGCCGGGAGGCAGGTAAGGAGAGCTTCCTCGTTCCTGCGGCGTCACATGGAGCGATATGTGCTGCCGCAGGAACGAGGAACAACTTCGTTACTGCTGCAGTAACGATAATTGAGAATGGACCCCCATGTCACCGATGAGCGATTTTGCGACGATGCAAAATCGCTCTTTGGTGTCACACGCAACGGCATCACTAATGCGGCCGGATGTGCGTCACAAATTCCGTGACCCCCAACGACTCCGCATTAGCGATGTCGTGGCGTGTAAAGCCCCCTTAAGGCAATTTCTCACTTCTCATAGTGTTATACTCTTGGACCAAATGAAGACTATGTATAAGGCCTCTTTCACACGTCCGTAAAAAACACACACGTACGGATGTGTAAAAGGTGCGTATGGCCCTCCGTGTGTCGTGATTTTAGCACATTAGTGTTCTCCATGTGCTATATGTGATAACACACGGAGAGGAGGAACTTTATGCTCACCTGTCCCTGGCACTGCTGTCCATGGTACTAATGTTTTCCGCTCTGCAGTCTCCAGCCCTGCGGACTCCCCGCTGCTGCTGCTTCCGGTCCTCTGTGCAGTGAATATGCGATGGGCATAACGAGCGGGGGTCAGAAGCAAGTTTTATTACACAGAAACGTGGTTTTCTCCGGTACATGTCACATGCTGCACATGTGTGGTCCGTGTAACACCCATGCTGCCGAAGAAAAATGGACATGTCTACGTGTGGAGCACATGGACACACGTATGCTCCACACGGTCCATGTGAAAACACGCACGTGTGCGCAAACCCACTGATTTTTAATGGGTCTACGTGTGCCTGGGTCTCCGGTACGTGTGAAACGGTCGCCGCACGTACCGGAAACACAAATATGTGAAGGGGGGCCTAAAGTGAATCACAGTGAAAAAAGTGATTACCTATCCACATGATCGATGATACCTTAAACAGCAGTGAGTGTTTGACTATTGGGTCCCCTTTGATTGGCATAACGGGGAACTTTTATCCCCAGTCAGAATAGAGCGATAATTATCACATATTCTGTGGATAGGTGATGACTTGTTTTAACCACAGAACCCATTTTAACGGATTAAGAAGCTAGCTTTGTGACTATTTTATAAATTAAATGGAATCTGTCACCAGGTTTTTGCTACCTCATCCGAGACCAGCGTAATGTAGAAAGAGAGACCCTGATTCCAACGATGTATCACTTTGCTTACTGGATGCAACAGTTGTGACAGAATTGGAGTTTTTAGATGTAGGACAGCTCAGAAAGCTAACCCCACCCACACCACATCTTTCTGTGTACATTGTATTTTAACAGTAAACTGCTAATCAGTGGTGGGGTCGGACCAAAGCTTTATGAGGGGCCTAGTGTGGACAGTAATAATTTGCTGATAAAACACTCTTTGTATTGAAACAGCACAGAACCTAGTACGTGACACATCCCGGAATTCAGTGTCTCGGTCCCTACCTCATGCTTTTCTCGTTTTACATAGCAAAAACCTGCTGAGAGATTCTATTTGGGGGGTTTTCTAGTTATGGCACTTGGAAGAAGGGGAGGAAACAATGGAAAATCGCTTGGGGGTGAAGTCGTCTTTATACACAGAATTTCAAATCCCTCTATTTGAGAACAGTCTGCTAGTTATCAGTCTTCAAGATAGCCAGTTTCTTAGGCAAGGTGCACAGCATTTAAAGGGAACCTGTCACCAGATTTGGGGCCTATAAGCTGCGGCCACCACCAGTGGGCTCTTATATACAGCATTCTAACGTGCTGTATATAAGAGCCCAGGCTGCTTTTTAGAATGTAAAAAGGACTTTAAATGCACCGAACCTTAGGTGAGTATAAACAGAAATGTAAAATGTAGATCTAAGCCTGGGATATATTGAACTCTTATTTTAAGTCAGTGGAATATTTAATTTTCTAATTAGGTCACACTTTTTTTCCCCACTAATGACTCTGGTCAACACAATTTTTTTTTTCTTTTTCATCACAACCTCCTGAATTCAATTATGTTGTTAGTAGAGATGGGCGGACTCGCAGATAATCGGGACTGGTGGGTCCCTGTTATTTTTTTATTTATTTTTTTTTTTTAAACCCAGTTCTAATTTGGAATCCAGTCTCCATATAAGTCTATAGGGATCAGAAACCGGAGATTAAAAATGTTGGTAGAAGGGATAAGCGGCAAGCTGCTTCCAGGTCGCGCATTCACTTCTGGAACACCTAATTAACCTTCATTCAATATGCACTGCTTTCCCTGCACACCGGTTCCTGTGATTGGTTGCAGTCAGCTGCGCCCCCACACTGAGTGTCAGCGTGTCAGCTGACTGTGTCCATTCACAGGCACTATGCTCGTCTATATCGTAGGCCGGGGTCACATTGGCATATGGCATGCGATGCAATATGCTAATGACCCTCAGCTCAGGCTCTGCTGCAAGTGTGGTCCGAGTGTCATGTGACTGTGAGCCAGTTCTGCGATTGGATGACAGCTGCTGAGGAGAGGGAGGGATCAATCCAACCATCTCCTCCATTGTCAGCCTGTGCGTATATCGCACTGCACTTTGATAACATCCAAGTGCAGTCCGATGTTTCTCTCACACCCATAGACTTGTATGGGTGCGAGTGATCGGAGGAAAGGGCTCAGGAAAAACTTGCAGAGGTGAGCTACAGCATTGTCTTACATGGGGCTGAGTGCAATGCGAGATTTTCTCACTGTACTCGTCTGAGTCATAGGTCAGTGTGACTCTACCCGTATAGTAAAAATAAACAATTGGCATAGGGTCTCTCCATATTATGATACAAGCACAGATAAAGCCCACAGCCATAGGCTGCAGCCCCCAGCCCTGAGCTTATCTTGGCGGTGTATCAAAATAAGAGGAACCGCATGCGGCTTTTTTTTTTTTCAATTTATTTAAATAAATAATTTTAAAAAACAGCGTGCAGTCCATCCCAATTTTGATACTCAGCCAAGATAAAGCCCGACAGCTGGGGTCTGGTATTCTCAGACTGAGGAGGGCCAATTTCTTTATAATTAGAAAGCAATCATGCCACTTAGTGAAAAATAATACTGCTGCTTGAACTGATGGCCTATGAAAATACCAATGTAATGAGGTGTCCCAAAAGAAACCTCTCATGATGGGTAAAACCAGTGAGTTGTATCAAGATCTTTACAAACATTGTTGGAAGACATACTGATGGCATTGGTTACAGAATTTCTAAACTGCTCCAGTGAGCACTGTTAGGGCCATAATCCAGAAGTGGAAAAGAATATAATTTCACCATAAATCAGCCACTACCAGGTGCTCCCTGCATGTTTCCAGATCGAAGAGGGAAAAGAATTATCAGAAGAGTTGTCCAAGAGCCAAGGACAGATTGGGGAGAGCTACAGAATGACCTGGAATCAGCAGGTACAATGTTTTCAAAGAGAACAATAGGTAATGCACTTAGCCTTCATGGCTTGTATGCATGCTCACAACACAAGACACTACTGCTAAACAAAAAGCATGTACAAGAGTGTTTAAATTTTGCTCAACAACATTTAGATAAGCCTGTGAAATGCTGGGAGAATATAGTTTGGCCAGATGAGACAAAAATGTACCTCTTTGGATACCATAATTCACACCATGTTTGGATACCAAAGGCACTGCATATCCACAGTGAAGTTCAGAGGTGGGAAAATCATGTTGTGGGGCTGTTTTCCGCATTGATGGATTAATTCTCCTTGATATATTCTCCATAACCACGATATCTTGGTGAAAGCTCTCACCGTGCTCATCGCTCACTGTTCCTTCGTTTGGTGGTAAAAGTGTGGATGCGAATGTAGAAAATGAATGTTTAAGGACATGTTACAGCCAAGATCCTGCTATGTCATATATATTTGAGGAGATTTTCCACCAACTCTTCATAGTTATCTTCTCTCGAATATCTCAAAAAATTAGTTACCACTCATGCGAATGCTACCACCGGCAACCTTTTGCTTGCCCTGCGACAATCGGAGAAACGCCTGGTCTTGAAGAAGCTTACGAATCTGAGGTCCAGTCAAGACTCTTTACTCTGTCTTTGCATCACTCAACCTTGGAAATTTATCAATGAGATACTTGATTGCTTTTGCATTTTTATCCATTGCGTTTACAACGTTCTTCATTAGGCCCAACTTGATATGCATTGGTGGTAACAAAATCTTATGTGGGACATGTCTGGCTAAAGTGAATGTCAGAGAGGGTTGTCTCTTACTGTAGTAATATTATCTTGCACAACAATCCCACTCACACAGAAAGCTGCAATACTTTGTATATCCACCCTGAAGACCAAATAAGAGGACAACCACCTTTAAGTCACTACAGAGTGGCCACAAATGTTAGTCAACTTCAGGTACCTCAACAGCTGTTTCATGTTATAGTTTTTATTCATGTGGACTGCACCAACTGGAATTGAAGATGGCACATTGCCATTATGCAGCAAGGTAGCATTTAATCTTGTTTTGGATGAATCGTTGAAGAGCCTCCATTCCTCTGGATTGTGAATGCCACAAGATTGACCTCTATGAAAAAGTATTGGACAAGCTCTTTATCACGGTTGTGGATTAAAGAAATCCAAACATTATCTGATAGAAGATTCCACTGTTGTAGCCTAGAAATTAAGAGCTCAACCATTATTCTCGGGCATATCCTAATATCTAACAAGATCGTCCCACTCAATTTGTGGTATAAGGTGTGGTTCAGTTGAGGATCCTGACAGAAATTCTGAGTTATGAGAGCAAGATGCTTCATAACACCAAACACCCTCTTTTTCCTCATTGACTCAACTGAAAATGTTTGTTGCATTTGGAACCTTCATTTCTTCAATATTTGGTACCGGAAGTAATTGCAGATGGAATGTTTGGAGACTGTTGAGTTCACCTCTTCCTTGAAACGCTTTTCCTAAAGAGGGGCACCATGCAGAAATATCACTTTGGTAGTGTGATCGGTTGGCTCTCCAGATCATTAGGACTGCAACATACATAGATTGCCTCTTCTCATGCAACCCCTGGGTAAGATGTGATGCCCATCTATTGCAGCATATGTGTGAAGCCCAACTCTTATCCTGATCTCCTATTCTGCAGCCAAAATACAAGTGGTTTAGGCTTTCCTTATGGTAGTTGTTTTGCCATTGTAACGCAAAAGTAACTTCTCTGCATATGTAGCAAAAACTAACCACTTTGTTAATACAAGAACTAGGCATATCTGAAAATACATATCAATATGCTAAGAAATCTTTAAACTATATATCTTACACAGAGAGCATTTCCAAAAGTAGGTGATGCAACTGTAATTAGGATTACATCATCAGAGCTGATTTGGCGTTTTTGATTGGTCACCATAAGATGATAGAATACTGAAGGCGCAATAGACTAAATATATGATGTAATAGGCTAGCTGCTAGCAATGCAGTAATGATTATTAAATAAAAAATGATGTAATTTTTCTATAAGCCTGCATGAAAGATGTCATAAGTCATTACTACCTCCTCTGAAAATTAGAACAAGTCAGCAAATGAAAGAATCATATTCATTTTTTGCATCACAAAATTAGTTCAGTTTAACTTCTTCCGTCCCTGTACCTATTTGGCCATCGAATAGTGTAATATTTGCAGTGTTTGAATGGCTTGTACTGGGGGTTAAAATTGCCCTTATCGGATTAGTGTGGACAACAAAAAAAAAGTAAAAAAAAAACCAAAACAAAAAACCCCGCCCTCCTTCCCCTGAAGTGTTCTGTTTATGGCTGGCTGCATGTGGGTGTAGAGTTGAACTGCCAATCGGTGACTTTTTTGAGTTTGGGTCAAGTCCGGGTCTTGAACACAACTTTGTATAAAGTACAGCTGAACCTGCAAAAGCCGAATTTCCACGAGTCCGCTCATCTCTAATCATGATCTCCTATGAACGCCAGCCACGGGCTGGCGTTCACAGGAGGATCATTCTGACAGACACTGGGTGCGCCAATGGGCAGGACAAATTATGCGCCCCTCTGCCGGCGCATGGTAAATCCTGCTATCAGAGATTGTCAGTGAGATTTAATAGGTTAACAGCCGTGGTTGGATCTATGATCCGTCTGCAGCAGTTAGAGGTACGTGATGGTTGGTTAAATCAGCCATCATGTGCTGAAAAAGATGATGGGCTCATGGTGCGAGCTCGCATCAAAGGCAGGGAGCTAGGTATGATGTACTAGTGATAGGCAAGCACTACCATGCTTGAGAGCTCAGTACTCGAAACAAGCAGCTCGGACAGGCTTGATCTTAGTGCCGAATATCATAGAAGTCAATGAGAAATGAGAGCATTTTTCTGGAAGATCTTACTGAAAAATGCTTGAGTTTCCTATTCACTTCAATGATACTCAAGTTGAGCCCGCCTGACATGCTAGTTTCAAGAACCGAGCACCTCGCTCCTAACTTAACAGTAGGTCATATGTTGGTAAAGGGCTAAGTAATAACATTTCCCACATGTCTGCTTTACACCAGCGCAATTTTCGAAACAATTTATTTTTCCGTTAGGAAGTTAGAAGGGTTCAAAGTTCATCAGCAATTTTTCATTTTTCCAACAAAATTTTACAAAAAAAGATTTTTAGGTACCACATCACATTTGGAGTGACTTTGAGAGGCCGAGGTGACAGAAAATACCCAAAAGTGACCCCATTCTAAAATCTGCACCCCTCACTCTGCTCAAAACCACATCCAAGAAGTTTATTAACCCTTTAGTAGCTTCACAGCAACCAAAGCAATGTGGAAGGAAAAAATGAAAATTTTACTTTTTTACACAAAAATGTTACTTTAGCCATAAAATTTAGCATTTTCACAAGGGTATCAGGAAAAATTCACCATAAAATTAATTGTGCAATTTCTCCTGAGTACACCGATATCTCATATGTGGGGGAAATCAATTGTTTGGACGCACTGCAAGGCTCGGAAGAGATGGAGCATCATTTGAAATTTTGAAAGCAAAATTGTCTGGAATAATTAGCGCATGCGATGTTGCGTTTGGAGACCCCCTGAGGTACCTAAACAATGGAGCTCCCCCACAAGTGACCCCATTTTGGAAACTAGACCCCTCATAGAATTTATCTAGATGTTTACTGAACACTTTGAACCCCTGGAGGCTTCACAAAAGTTTAGAATGTTCAGCCATGACAATATATATATATTTTTTTTTTACCATGAAATTGTTAATTCAAACAAGTAGCTTTTTTTTCCACAAGGGTATCAGGAAAAAATGCACCATAAAATGTATTGTGCAATCTCTCCTGAGTACACAGATACCTCATATGTGGTGGAAAGTACCGTATTTTTCGCTTTATAAGACACACTTTTCCTCCCAAAAATTTGGGAGGAAAATGGGGGGTGCGTCTTATATAGCGGTACCTGTGGGGGGAGGAGTCCTGTCTGAGGCGATCGGGCGGCCGGGTGCCTGTGGCTGCATGCAAGCGGCTGGGTACCTGTGCTTGAGTGCGGTGGCAGCTGGGTGCTGTGTGGGGTCGGCAGCTGGGTACCTGTGCTTGCGTGCAGTGGCAGCCGGGTACCCATGGCTGTGTGCGGGCGGCAGCCGGGTGCTGTGTGCGGGTGGCAGTCGGGTGCCCGTGCGGGCGTCAGCCGGCTGCCGACCTCATAAAGGAACCTTGTGCCGCCCGCACACAGTACCCGGCTGCCGCCCGCACACAGCCACGGGTAGCCGGCTGCCACCGCACACAAGCACAGGTACCCGACGGCTTGCACACAGGGTGGGCGGGCAGCCTGCTGGCTGCCACTCTGTGCGTGCGGGGCGGGCGGCTGTGCAGCAAGTTACCAGTTGTCCGCGGTCCCACTTTCAAATGATGGCGCCGGTGGAGCTCTTGGATGAGAGCTCCATCTGCGCACACGCTGCTCCGGGAGTCCGGTGCGTGTTATAAAGCGAAAAATACGGTAATTGTTTGGGCGCACGGCGGGGCTCACAAGAGAAGGAGCGCAATTTCACAGCAAAATTGGTTGCAATTATTAGCGTACGGCATGTTGCGTTTGGAGACCCCCTGAGGTGCCTAAACAATGGAGCTCCCCCCACAAGTGACCTCATTTTGGAAACTAGACCCCCCATGACAGTAATCTAGATGGCTAATGAGCACTTTGAACCCTCAGGTGCTTCATACATTGAGGCATAAAAACAAAAAACTACTTTTTTTCCCACAAAAATGTTATTTTAGGCTGAATTTTTTAATATTTATAGTGGTAACAGGATAAAATGGACCGCAAAATTTGTTGGGCAATTTGTTCTGAGTACGCTGATACCTCATATGTGGCAAAAAAAACACTGTTTGGGCGCACGGCAGCGCTCCAGAGGGAAGGAGCGTCCTTTGACTTTTTAAATGGAAAATTAGCTGGAATCGTTAGCCGCACCATGTTGCGTTTGGAGATCCCCCTGATGTGGCCAAACAGTGGAGCTCCCCCCACATGTGACCCCATGTTGGAAACTAGACCGCCCCCCCATACAAAAAAATATTAGTTTGGCGAAATAAAAAATACAGACGTCAGTAAAAAAAATAAAAAACAAATTAAATATATATATATATATATATATATATATATATATATATATATATATAAAGCTGGGTGGAGGATACCGGGCACCGCTGATCCCCTTTGAGGCTGACAAAGCTGCGCTTCCGTGCAGGTGGAGACCTGGGTGCGTGTCCCAAAGCAAAGACGATACAAGATCCACAAGGTAGAGATGAACAGGT
>NC_134356.1:211850287-211855287 GCF_048569485.1 Anomaloglossus baeobatrachus | reverse complement strand
CTGTTTAGTCAGCAGCAGCTGCTGACTATGTCGGATGGAAGAAAAGAGGGCCCATACTAGGGCCCCCAGCATGCTCCCTTCTCACCCCACTCTTTGTCGGCGGTGTTTGTTAAGGTTGAGGTACCCATTGCGGGTACGGAGGCTGGAGCCCACATGCTGCATCCTTCCCCATCCCCCTTAGGGCTCTGGGTGAAGTGGGATTTTACCGGTCTCCAGGCACTGAGACCGTGCTCCATCCACAGCCCCTGGGATCTGCTGGACATGGAGCTGAGTATCGTCAGGGACATGGCCCTGCTACATTAAGGTACTCTGTGTCCCCCTGCAAATCGCGCACACACACACCAGCATTGCTGGGTGTGTTAGTGCGCCCGGGACAATAGCGCTGTGCGCGTGTGCCACACTATCTTCAGCTAGCTGAAGGAGTTAATGGTTTGGAAACGGTCGCGCCGGCCGCTGCTGTCAGTTTTAACTGCGGCGCGGCTGGGACTTGTGGTTCGCCGGGGACTTCCGCGCTCGCCGTGCATATTTGACGGCCGCGCTTACTACTACAGTCCCCGGCTTTTTCCGGCCTAGTTCGTTTCGTTCCCGCCCCCAGGCCTGCCAGTCAGAGTGGGGGCGGGACGCTGTGCAGAACGTCAGCGCCGAGGGCTGGAGTTTACTTTACATACTCCAGCCCTCACACTGAACACAGTGAGACGCTGGTTTCCCGCTCTTCGTCTGAGGCACGCCCATGGTCCGCCCCTCTTCACTGAACGCCGGCAGCCATTCCTGACGTGCTGTTTGAGCTGGAGAAGGGGAGACAAGTTATGGGAGACCCAGGCACGGGATTCTAGCGACCACACACCCGCTTTCAGCGGGCGGTAAGCGACACCTCTGGTGCCTACCCCACTTGTGCTGCAGTGTTCATTTGTATTTTTATGCTATACATTGCACTGTACTGGCGCTGGTAATTCTTCACTATATACCCTCTTGGATTGCTCTGAGACAACAGCATGTCGTCCGCAAAACCAAGGGTGCCTAGGCACAGGCTTTCTATGCTGCCTGTACCGCATGTGGGGCTACTCTACCGGCAGGTTCCACTGACCCCCATTGTGTGCAGTGCTCAGCCCCTGTGGCACTTGTTCGGCCGGGGCCTCTGCTAGAGGTGACCCAGGGAGAACCACCTGTGAATACTGTCCAGGTGACGGGGACAGAGTTTGCAGCTTTGCTGATAGATTATCCGTGACTATGACTAAAATCCTAGAAACTTTGCAGTCTAGACCAGTAACGCAGACCATGGGCACGGTTGAATCACTGTCCCCTGGTCCCCCTCATTTGGAACAGCTCCGGGCTCCGGAGGTGTCCCATGCATTCCAGGGTGACGGCTCTGACACGGACGACAGTCCCAGACAGCCTAAGAGAGCTCGCTATGAGCGGCCCCCTACATCATATCACTGGTCAGGCTCTCAGCAGGAGGATTCTCTGTGTGATGAGCCGGAAATAGCTGATCAGGATTCTGATCCCGAGATACTCCTGATGGTGACGCCATAGTGAACAATCTTATCGCGTCCATCAATAAAATGTTGGATATTTCTCCCCCAGCTCCTCAAGTGGAGGAGTCAGCTTCACAGGAGAAATTCCATTTCAGATTTCCCAAGCAGAAATTAAGTATTTTTCTGGACCATTCTGTCTTTAGAGAGTCAGTCCAGAAACACCACGCTTATCCAGATAAGCGTTTCTCCAAACGGCTTAAGGATACACGTTATCCCTTTCCTCCTGATGTGGTCAAGAGCTGGACCCAGTGTCCCAAGGTGGATCCCCCTATCTCCAGGCTTGCGGCTAGATCCATAGTTGCAGTGGAGGATGGGGCTGCACTTAAAGATGCCACTGACAGACAGATGGAGCTCTGGTTGAAATCCATCTATGAGGCTATCGGCGCGTCGTTTGCTCCTGCATTCGCAGCCGTATGGGCACTCCAAGCTATTTCAGCTGGTCTTGCACAGATTGACACGGTCACACGTACATCTGTTCCGCAGGTGGCATCCTTAACCTCTCAAATGTCTGCATTTGCGTCTTACGCGATTAATGCTGTCCTGGACTCTACGAGCCGTACGGCAGTGGCATCTGCTAACTCCGTGGTTTTACGCAGAGCCTTGTGGTTAAGGGAATGGAAAGCAGATTCTGCTTCCAAAAAATGTTTAACCAGTTTACCATTTTCTGGTGACCGGCTGTTTGGTGAGCGCTTGGATGAAATCATAAAACAGTCCAAGGGTAAGGATTCATCCTTACCTCAGCCCAGACAAGACAAACCCCAACAGAGGATGGGACAGTCGGGGTTTCGGTCCTTTCGAGGTTCGGGCAGGTCCCAATTATCCTCGTCCAAAAGGACTCAAAAGGATCAGAGGAGTTCAGATTCTTGGCGGGCTCAGTCACGCCCAAAAAAGACAGCCGGAAGACCCGCTACCAAGGCGGCTTCCTCATGACTTCCGGTCTCCTCCCTCCGCATCCTCGGTCGGTGGCAGGCTCTCCCGCTTTGGCGACATTTGGCTGCCACAGGTCCAAGACCGTTTGGTGCGAGACATTCTGTCTCACGGGTACAGGATAGAGTTCAGTTCTCGTCCTCCACCTCGATTCTTCAGAACGTCTCCGCCTCCCGACCGAGCCGATGCTCTCCTGCAGGCGGTGTGCACTCTAAAGGCGGAAGGAGTGGTGATCCCTGTTCCTCTTCAAGAGCAAGGTCACGGTTTTTACTCCAATTTGTTTGTGGTACCAAAAAAGGACGGGTCTTTCCGTCCCGTTCGGGACCTAATGCTTCTCAACAACCACGTGGGAACCAGACGGTTCCGGATGGAATCCCTCCGATCCGTCATCGCCGCAATGTCTCAAGGAGATTTCCTAGCATCGATAGACAGCAAGGATGCTTATCTCCACGTGCCGATTGCTCCAGAGCATCAGCGTTTTCTACGCTTGGTTATAGGAGACGAACACCTTCAGTTCGTAGCCCTGCCTTTTGGTCTGGCGACAGCCCCACGGGTCTTCACCAAAGTTATGGCAGCTGTAGTTGCAGTCCTACACTCTCAGGGACACTCCGTGATCCCTTACTTAGACGATCTGCTGGTCGAGGCGCCTTCTCAAGAGGCATGCCAACACAGCCTGAACGTGGCGCTGGAGACCCTCCAGGGTTTCGGGGGGATCATCAACTTTTCCAAGTCGAATCTAACCCCGACCCAGTCGATAACATATCTTGGCATGGGGTTTCATACTCTCTCAGTGGTAGTGAAGCTTCCGCTTGTCAAATAGCGTTCATTGCAGACAGGGGTGCAATCTCTCCTTTACGGTCAGTCACACCCCTTGAGACGCCTCATGCACTTCCTAGGGAAGATGGTGGCAGCAATAGGGGCACTCCCTTCGCGCAGTTTCATCTGCGTCCACTACAATGGGACATTCTCCGCCAATGGGACGGGAGGTCGAGGTCCCTCGACAGCAACGTCTCTCTCTCTCAGGCGGCCAAGGATTCTCTTCGATGGTGGCTGCTTCCCACCTCATTGTCGAAAGGGAAATCCTTCCTACCCCCCTCCTGGGCGGTAGTGACGACAGATGCGAATCTGTCAGGGTGGGGAGCAGTCTTTCTCCACCACAGGGCTCAAGGTATGTGGACTCAGCAAGAGTCCACTCTTCAGATCAACGTTCTGGAGATCAGAGCACTGTATCTTGCTCTACAAGCCTTCCAGCAGTGGCTGGAAGGCAAGCAGATCCGTATTCAGTCGAACAACTCCACAGCGGTGGCATACATCAACCACCAAGGAGGAATTCGCAGTCGGCAAGCCTTCCAGGAAGTCCGGCGGATTCTGACGTGGTGGAAGACACGGCTTCCACCATATCCGCAGTTCACATCCCAGGCGTGGATAACTGGGAAGCAGACTTCCTCAGTCGCCAGGGTATGGACGCAGGGGAATGGTCTCTTCACCCGGACGTGTTTCAAGAGATCTGTCGCCGCTGGGGGATGCCGGACGTCCACCTAATGGCGTCCCGGCACAACAACAAGGTCCCAGTTTTCATGGCATGGTCTCACGATCACCGAGCTCTGGCGGCAGACGCCTTAGTTCAAGATTGGTCGCAGTTCCGGCTTCCTTATGTGTTTCCACCTCTGGCTCTGTTGCCCAGAGTGCTGCGCAAGATCAGGTCCGACTGCCGCCGCGCCATCCTCGTCGCACCAGACTGGCCAAGGAGGTCGTGGTACCCGGATCTGTGGCACCTCGCGGTAGGCCAACCGTGGGCACTACCAGACCGACCAGACTTGCTATCTCAAGGGCCATTTTTCCATCAGAATTCTGCGGCCCTGAACCTGACTGTGTGGCCATTGAGTCCTGGATCCTAGCGGGTTCAGGATTGTCTCAAGAGGTCATTGCCACCATGACACAGGCCAGAAAACCTACCTCCACCAAGATATACCACAGGACGTGGAAAATATTCTTGTCTTGGTGCTCTGCTCAGGGAGTCTCTCCCTGGCCATTTAGTTTGCCTACTTTTCTTTCCTTCCTGCAATCCGGGTTGGAAAAAGGTTTGTCGCTCAGCTCCCTCAAGGGGCAAGTCTCAGCGCTATCTGTATTTTTTCAGAAGCGCCTAGCACGACTTCCTCAGGGACGCACGTTCCTGCAAGGGGTCTGTCATATCGTCCCTCCTTACAAGCGGCCGTTAGAGCCCTGGGATCGGAACAGGGTTCTAATTGTTCTTCAGAAGCCGCCTTTCGAGCCTATGAGGGATGTTTCCCTTTCTCGCCTTTCACAGAAAGTGGCCTTTCTAGTAGCGGTCACGTCTCTCCGGAGAGTGTCCGAGCTAGCAGCGCTGTCATGCAAATCTCCCTTCCTGGTGATTCACCAGGACAAGGTGGTCTTGCGACCTATTCCGGAGTTTCTCCCTAAGGTGGTATCCCCGTTTCATCTTAATCAGGATATCTCCTTGCCTTCCTTGTGCCCCTCATCCAGTTCATCAATGTGATAAGGATTTGCATTGTGGATCTC